>NC_056742.1:409325081-409405491 GCF_019279795.1 Protopterus annectens | reverse complement strand
GCATACTGGTCCTCTGCAGCAAATTACTTCTCCATGTTTCTTTCCTATTCAATAAAAATAGATAATGGTTCAGTTAACCAACCTTGACCTGCTTCAACAGGTCCCATAAATTAACTTATATGAACATATTTATTAATCTTAGGTAACCCTTATATACATGGTAACCTAGGTGTTTCAATCTTAAAATATTCATATAATTTATAATCTATAACTCTACACATCAGAAGATAGTGTAAATCATCAGGAACCTTCTGTACTGTTTTATTAACATCATTTAAGAAGATTTTCGAATATGTAAGGTCTTCACATTAGAATTCAGCCACACTATTAACATAGAAAGAATGTCAAGAACCACAACCATGCCTCGTTTTTTGGCAGGTCCAATTTGAACGCTTGTTTCATTCTTCATGTCATTAAGTGCGATTTGTTCTTCTGAATTCATATTGAAAAAGCTCTACAAGAAAGAAAATTTTGCACTGCTAATAAATCATTCTCACAAAGCATTAAGAACGATTCACGGCAAGTGTTTAAGTTGGATATTTTAAAAGGGCATACACCAAAGAATCGGTATTAGTACTAGGATATATAGTCTTTAACATAGTGTTCCTGGCAAGTGGTCTCAAATTAATCATTTCTACAGAAGGCTTCCCACTTGAGAACCAAGTAGTGTAAGGTAGCAGTGCTGTTACACCAATATGCCTAACTTTGTAAATGCATTTAAGGTTTATGATTAGAGGTCTGTTATCTTTGATTTTACTTTTACATCAGTGTACATACTACACATTTTTTGGTTTCCATTTCAGATTATCGATTTGCAGCTATTTGCAGTGCATTGCAGACTAGCTGATTATGCATTAAATACGTACATGTATTTTTATTACATTGAGTCAAGAAGAAGCTGAATGTAGAACATAACTAAAACTCAAGTTTATTTAGTTAGTTGCAAGCAAAACACTGGCAGCACACTTGGCTTTGTAGCTTAAAAAAAAATCAGCTTTACCATAGGTAGAATATTTAGCCCACATGTCCATACAGTAAGTAGGCATTCTTTATCACAAGAGAAATGCATGGCTGTAAGCCCTAACTCTCCGCTCAAAAAAGTAGGCATATCCACATGTTGATTCCACAGGCCATCCCAACTGTTCTCCCACTCCACATTTCTGACCTCTTCCTTCATATGTTCCTTTAATGAGAAACTAATTTCTGACCTTCCTGATTTCAGACAGCCTATTTTATACAAGATTAATTGACAATGATCTTAAACTATATGCATATTACAAAGTGTTGCTCAGTAGCCTAAGTTTAAGAATATTCCCACACGTTTCAGCCTACATTTTAAATACCTGTTACTGATTTTCCAGAACCAACATTTTATTCCCCAACTATACAGTAATTGTACAGTACATATAAACTCAATATGTTACAGCATACAAAACATTAAACAATATGCATAGCCTGAATGTATCACAGTAAATATTTTATTTAAAATGTTACTTGGATACAGCATTGATTACAAGTGTTTAGTTGGAGTCTCGGCCAAGGAATACAAAGAAGCTCAGAATTATATCTGATGAAAGATAGCTAGAATATGAAGAAAAAGCACATCTGTAAACTACCATTGTCAGCTAACAAAAGTAGAAAGAAAATAAAGAATTGTAGTTTGCATTGGTTACAGTAAATCATGATGTGTCATTTAGAAAGTGATGTGTCTGCACGATTATCATAGAGGTGTGCTGTCTAAGTGGGAATGGTAGGGATCAGATGTTAAGAGGTTTGTGAGTAGTTAGAAAGGAAATGTGAGGGAGAATTGTAGATTGGTGTAATGGAATTCTCCGTATGAGGGGTAACAGTGTTACTAGTATGAGAAAGAAAATATGTAGCTCTGCTTAGGTGATATGGCTGGATGACATGATATGGATGGATGGATTAGCTGATTTAGGGGAGGTAGGTAGGAGTCCTAAATTTATGGTGGTAGGAGGTGTCTTGACCTTAGTATAGAGAAGTAGTGATTTGTACAATGTTGCAAAATGTGAAAGTGCACAACAGCTTAATTAAGAGGGAAGTTTGCTATCTGAGCCGTAACACTGGAGTTCCAGCTTGGAGAATTCCCCTATACCTTGTTGCCAAAGAAAATATCATACAGTTTGCAGTCCATTGTAAGTAAATCCCAAGTATGGCATGCAGCTTCCTGGGTGTACATAAGTGGTTGGCTTTTCTATAGTGCCTCAGTCATTCAGTAGTGCTGTTCAGAAACTGTTAATATTTTAAAGTGCGTTGCCGTGCTTCTGTGACTCATCGTTTGTGCAACTGTATGTGGTGCTTGAAGCACCAGTTAGGATTTTTATTCTAATGGTAAACATTTTTAGTATAATCCACAATGGAAGGTAAAGAAAAAAATCTCTTTGAAAATTATTTTTCCTATGCTGATACCACTGAGGAGTAACAGAGATCTTTCAACTCAGTGACATCAACTCAGATAGGAGGGGTGAATGTGGGATGTGTTCGTTGACTTTAATGTATGCCTGCTGTGAATGCACAGACATGTATCGGTTAAAGAGTATGGACCTATGCCTAACATAATGTCACCAGGAAAACACTAAATTTATTTGGGCTATAGTCTCAAAAAAAAAAATATTGTGTAACTTTTTATTGAAACCACTGCCCAGATAAATACATGTATACTATGGCAAAATGCATTGTGGCACTTAACTCATTAGATGCCCTTTTGCAGTACTTAAATTGTATCAAACTTCAATTTGAGCGAGTGCAGAAATAAAAGGGAAATGTGTATGTTTCTTGAAGATAAATGTATTTCTTTGTAATGTTTGTGATCATTTGAATCTGTACAGCAATAGATTTTTATTCTTTGTACTTTTGTATTCAAATTACAAAGAAACTGTAGATGTTTGTTTTCAAAACCACAGTTTAATCTATTCTGGCAGCTTGTGAAAAAAACTTGTTTCCATGAACCTGAAAGCTTGTGTAAGATATTTTTTTTTGTTTGTTTTTCTAGAAATTAACATTTGAGGCCTGGGCAGGCAATGCCATATTAATAGATTCTATTTTAATTACTTACTTAAATTGTTAATGACAATGTTACAGTGAAAAATGTATTGCATTGACTGTGAAGAATGACAGATGGATGGCAATACATATGTTCTCTTGCATATGTTCTCCTGAAAGCTAATCTGTTTATTGCAGCTTGCTGGAACCTTCTGCTTAAATGCTTATTGTGCAAATACTAATAATTTTGAGGAGGCTTTGTCTAGTGACATGCTAGGCTTTGAGCTACCTTTATCCAGGCACAGCTTTTGTAGTTTACTTGACAGTACTGAAATGGTTGATGAAGATAAAATGCATGCCAGCTTCCATGTGGAAAGCCATAATAGGTATAATTTCATCAAACGAATAAGCAGGTTTATGTGACATGGTTCTAGCCACAGAAGTTAGGGGATATCTGCATCAACATTTACTCCTATAAATGGATTTCAGGCTTTCCTTAAAAATACCTGTAAATTTAGTTACTACGAAAAGATAGGAAACACACCCCAGAGAATAATAAAACCTCAGTATTTTGGTACAGACTATAAAATGGAAGAATGGCCGATGGAAATAACATTAAATGGCCAAAAATTTCTGAAGTATTAAGCAAGTTGAGATGGCCCTAACAGGTGTAACCATGTGAGCTCTTGCCAGCGTTCTTTGTACACATTTCATCTTAAGGAAGCATTTCAAAAACATCACTGTTAAGATTTTATAACACTTTTGATAATTTTCTTCAGTAATTTCTTTTTAACAAAAAACGTTTCTATTGAAATAACATCAGTATAAACATATTGCATAATTTATTAACAGTGAAAACAGCTGAAAATATGACAAAGGGGAAAAAATTTACACGTAGCATAGATAAAATAAATAAAACTTAACCTAGGGACAGTTTTATTGCACTAGTCTAAACTGCATCCTGTTGAGAAGTTGGCAAAAACAAAATAAGTCCAAGAAAACAAACTGGAGAGCATGTAAACTCCACAGAGACAATTATCTGTGCAGAAAACTATAGAACTGTGTAGTTAAGATGCATAGACACATTAATCGTAATATTAATGTCCTGCCTGCGATTATATTTATGCGTTCTTCATTTTGTTGGTCTTTAAAAGTTGCATCTATAGAGGTACAGATGATTTTTTTACATCCACTTTCTCTGTTTAGGAACAGTGTTCCTCACTGTAACTCCAGTGCACATTCGCATGTTTTTTATGTAACACAACCAACCTGGAAATAGTATTGTGTGGTTTCATTTGGTATGCTAAGTTCTGCTCCAATTTCTGAAGCTTATATTATGTACAAAGCTTGAAACACCAGTGCATGTTCATTCTTTTGTAGCTATTCTCTTTTTGAAATTGTGGCTTGTGTGGGGTTTAACAACATTTTTACCTGGAACTTTAACATTATCAAGAAAGTGGGTGCAAACGTGAGTAAATTGCGTGAATGTGACCTGTAATATGGGTCAGATAGTTGTAGTTTTTTTTTTTTTTTTATTGACTAGGTTGGAGGACTGAATGTATTTTTAATTACCTTTTATGCAGCAGTCATTTTTATATCTTGTTCCTCCTTTCAGGCTTGCAGAGGCACTAGAGTTATTCAATACTAATCAAGCAAGGGGGTTGAGGGTTGGTATAATGGTTAAGGTGTTTGCATCACAGTCACAAGGTACAGGGTTTTGTTTCTCACCTTTGACAAGGTGTTTGGCTAGACTTAGAATGGTCCACAAGGGCAGCTATCCTAGTACTTACCTATGAACCTCTAAGACAGAATTAATGATAGAGGGGATGTCAGACCATAGCAGGATGGATGCATACACTCATACACCACATGCACACCTCCCTGCAGTTTGGAGGATCACCTGTATGGAAGAAATAAGAGAAACATTAAGTAACATGATGTAAACTAATAAGGTAGAGATACTTAAATGATTAATAAAAGTAAAGCAACATTGCAGCATTAATATTTTATTTAAAAGTTTATTTTTGACCAGGAATAACTTGTAGAAGTAGACTAATGTTTGAGGTGACCAGAGGATTACTAGACTGTAATGTAACAGAAATTATGTGTTTAACCACGGTTATCAGTTATAGTCCAGTAACCGACTCAAGTCTAACATTAATATTCATTCTTTCCTTTTCTGGTATCTGCTTAGTTTTCTTCAGGGTTGGGTGACAGCCAGAAACTATTATGGCGATGAATAAAGTATTAGGCAGAGAACATATTCTATGCAATATGTCAGTCCATTGAAGGGCATGGGTATGCACATGCACACGGAGGATTTGTGCATGCGCATACATACATAAAAACACACACACAAATTTCACCCAATTGCACGTGTTTAAGATGTTGCAAGAAACTGGAATACTGGGTGAAAAGCCATATAGATACAGGGAGGACATAGTAAATCAGCAGAGAAAGCGTGTCAGCCAGATTTTTTTTCTATGTGCTGACTGCATAATCATAATTATATTTTAGAGGCAGGAACTTAATGAAACTCAGAACTGAATGCCAACATAACTAAATCAGAATCATTCCCCCCAACCCCCACCTTAAAAAAAATAAAAAAAAAAAATGAAGAAAATAAAAACAAACAGCTCAAGTACTACCAACACACCAGGCTTACATTTTAAAATGCTATTAGCACAGGACTGCCTGTTCAGAAGTGCTACAAGAGCCATCTGACTGACTGACATTTTCTCCCTTCTGTCTTGTTGTCCCACGGATATTGAGGGGTGCTGAAAAGACTGTATGGTATTTCTTGCAAGATCAAGAGAATTTTGTCAAAATAAAGTTAACTACAGGTGAATTTTCATGCTAACCTTAGTAGTAAACATATTTGTATTTTATGAATGTGTGTATGAGACTGCTTTTAACTTCTTGCTAGCTTATAGTTCCAGTCTACTAGGTTGAATCACATGTCCAGTATAGCAGTGTAGTAACTGAAGTTCTGTTATAGGTTAGTGAAATTTTGAAAAACTCTTATTAATATATCATTTTTTTAGTCTGGTCATTAGTGCCCTGGGAGTTGACATTCTTTGGTTAGGACAGTGCATACTTTAAACTATTTCTCTGCTCCTATATATTCATCAAATGACTTGGTTTTTACATCTTTTGATATGAATTTTTAATTAAAACACATTGTAGCAAATGAGATGCAGAGAATGACTTGCTATTGGTAACAATGCTAACAATATTGTTAACACAGAGACAAATATCTGAATTTTGTTTCTTTGAAACCTATTGTACATCAGTAGGTTTCTTAAAATTTGTACATCTGCATGTAGGTTCATTTCAGGGGGCAGAATTCCAAGAAGCTTTATGCAGAAACTAGAGATCAAACTTAAGCCCATGCCAAGGCATAGATCTTAAAAGTGAATCACTGAGCTTTTATTTTACACATTTGTATACAAAAAGTCTATTTTACTTTTATCATTTGACTGGATTTGGATTGGAATTACTTTTGATATCACACACACACTTAAATGTACCAACTCCATGAACAACCACAAAAGGGCAGTAAGTCATACACTGTAAAAGCCATTCCTGCACAAAAGTCAAATATTGTCTCAAAAATGCACCACTGTTTCACAGTCAGTTATTTAAATCTAAATATACATGAAGTCCATTGGGAGTGAAATGATGAAAACACTAATAAACTGATTTTTTTGGAGTAACCTGTTGGAGTGGACTGTTTGGTTATTTTATACTGAAGAATATGCAGTCAACAGGGGTATCTTGAGAGCTGTAGTCTTGGTTTTCTGTTCATCTGCATGTGTATATTTATTTAGTCATTCATTCATTCATTCCATGTGTAGACCAGGATAGTTTGAACAGTTTTGTCCCTTTTCATCAGATTCCTGGAGAAAAAAGCTCCAACATGCAAGAATAGCAATACATAAAGTAAAGTATAAGACAATGGTATTAAACTCTGGTAACAAAGTGCATATCTACTGCAATGAATTATTAGAAAACAATCTACAGTCAATATTTTTACAAAATGCAGTGTTGGGAAAGTGTTTACAATGTTAATGTTTTTATAAAGCACTTAGCTGCAATGTATCTGCAGAGTAGGAGAGAAGTATGGAAAATGTGAGCAGCACAAAAGTTCCTGGAGGGAGTCGGATGATAAAGCTGAGAGAGTGGATTGTTAGTCGGGGTGGGGAGATGATGGAGTATAAGGGGGTGAGGAAGGATACAAAGAGAGAGTATAGAGTTATGTTTGCAATTATTGCAGAGAAAGGAGAAGCAAGAGGAATATTTATGTAAACACACCAAGCATGTGATTATAGTACCTTATAGTATTCCCTTTACTCTGTGGTCAGGTGATGTTGTGGTTAGTGTAGGTACACTTGGCAAAGACCCCCTGGAAAAATTCTTCAATCATTGTATATTGAGTTAAAAGATTCACTGTTTTCTTTCTGGTGCATAGTTTATTTCATAGCTGCAGGATTTATAACGTGTCACACTAATATGATATGGAGCCTTAATTTTTAGAAAGGCAGTGTTAGTGGTGCAACAGGTAGCACGCTCACCTTTGGTGCAGAAGGCTGTGGGTTAACTTTCTACACAAAGTCAATGGAATTCTGACACTGTAGTGCAGCATAAGGGGGTGCTGCACTCCTGACTGGGCTGCCCTTCACGTTAAACTATGACCCCATCTGCTTGAGTTGGTGTTAGCTCAAGTGATGTAAAAGATCCCATGGTACTCTTATTTACAAAATATTAACATGTTTACAAATATTTACAAGCGTACAAAGATATATATATATATATATATATATATATATATATATATATTTTTTTTTTTTTTTCATTCCTTTTAGACGCACACTTCTTTTTCCATAACCACCATCTGATTTTACTTATTATTGTTGCTAAAATCTATTTACAATTAAACATAATTTCATTTGATCTTTCTATATAACATAAAATAACATATCTATTATTTTAACATATTTTTTTACTTCTGTTCTTATAATATCCATATTTAATCATAAACATGTTTATTCTATCCACTTCTTTTATATCTTCAAAAAAAATCTTCTTTACATAGTTTTCCTCATACTTTTTTTTTACTCTTTTACATTCCAAAAGCACATGTTCCATAGTTTTTTTCTACTTGACAATGTTAAACATATATTACTTTTCTTCTTTTATGGCATATTTCCTTTTGCTGGCAGTTTACCTATTACCATTCTCCAAAAAAATCTTGACATTCTACTTTCTGACTCCACCATTTGCTGCTTATTTTTCTAGCTGTAATTTTTTCATCTATTATATTTTCCCATGGTTTTACATAGTAGTGTTTTATTATTACATTCTTATACAATACTTTTCTATCTTTTCCCATAACATCAATTTTATTCCACAGAAGTATTTTTTTCTTGGTAATATTTTATTTCCTCATTTGTATACTTATTTATTTTTATTTAACATTTCTTAACTGGGAAAGTCCGACTTGGAACAAAGCCAATTTTTAACGGAGGCCCGGGGAGAAACGCTCCAGCTGCATGTCTTTATAACGTGGGAGGAAACCGGAGCACCCAGAAGAAACTGACATGAATGCAGGGAGGACATGCAGACTCCGCACAAAAGGCACCCCAGCTGAGAATCGAACCGGAGAACCTCTTGTTGTGAGATGACAACACTACCGCTGCACCACCACGCCATCCCCTTTTACTCTTTTTACATACCCCAAAATTTATCATACAGTTTTACTAGTATTCTCTCATCCTTTTCTTTTATCTACTTTAAAACTTTGTACAGATTTAATGAAGCAGTGTATACCACTTGATTAATTAAACCTAAAACTCTTTTTTTATTTAAACAGAACACTATATAAATGAAAAAAAAATATCTGCAGTAATTCATTTTCAAAAACTGTGGCATCATAAATACACTTGCTAAGTATGCTATTTTTCCCATCAGTACTGAATTTATCAAATAAGTCCTTTTTCTTGATTGATAATTTTTATGTTCTCCATAAAAGACAGATTTGTTTTATTTCTTCTATTGTTTCTTTACTGTTAAATTTTCCTTGCATTTTTATTCCCAAATATTTATACCTAACACAGAAATTTCATTCATTGTAAAATATATACCCCTGATCTTTATTATATCACCTAAATGTTTACTTTTCTCTTTATGTAAAGCCATACCTATCATCTGTAGACACTCATTTTTGCAAATTATTACTTTTATCCAAATTTTTTTGCAATTATTATAATGTTATCTGCATATGTTAGCAGAACTGTCATTCTTAATCCTTCAGGTGTCAAAAATCCAATCTCCTTCATTTTGTAATTTATTTCACATACTGTCAAATTTATAACTAATGCAAAGACTATTCAACTCATTAGATATCCCTTTCCTAAAACAGTCTTTTTAAGGTCTCCTATCATGATTTTTGCTTCTTCTTCTCTGTTCATAATATCATCCACATTTTTTCTATCATTAATAATTCTTAACAAACCTTCCCCTTTATATTCTATACACTGTCTTCCATAATATTTTCAAATCTCTTTTGTATAATTTTCATAAAGATCTTATATTCAATATTATTGGTCTCCAGTTTAATTGTTTATCTTCTTTCTTCCATATGAATTTAAGTATTCCACTTCATAATTCTTTATATATAAAACCTTCATTTAACCATCCATTCAAAATCTTTTAAAAATATATTTTTTGTCAGTCCCTTAAATTTTTATATATTTCCTAACCTATTGCTTTTGGACCTTTAGCCAAATCTATATTTACTTGTCCTAATACTTTATATAGCTCATTTAAAGAAATCTGCTTTTCCAACTCTTTATTCTCTTATTCTGTTAACTTTTTACTTTTCATGTTTTTTTCACTACCTTCTCATTTTTTTAAACATTTCTTACACATATTTTACTACACTATTCATACTCTTTTCCAGAGTTCTTTCTCTTTCTCATTTTACATTGTTTATTTCTTTCATTGCACTACCATCTTCCTTTACTAATCTGCTTAAGTAACTCAGTACTACTTCTCTTTTTCCTTGTAAAAATATCTTTTCTTGTATTACAATTCTTGTATTTTTTTCTTGATTTCTTTTGTACATTTCTTTTTCTTTATCAAAATACTTTCTGTCTTTATGTTCTAAATCTTGAAAGTCCAAGAAAGCCCACATAGTGAAGTAACCCCAACCCTCATCTTTGTGAACAAATTTCAGTAGTACTGGCTCTTAAAATTAGAGCAACAAGACTATAGTCTGATTCTATTGATTTTGTGTATAGAAATGTTTTTATCTGACTTAGGATGTCTTAATTACTTTAATGGTATACTTACGTATTTCATGCATTATTTGTACATTTATATAAATTCTTGTTATGTTGGGAAACATGGATTATCAGTTTTTGTAGTTAATTTACAAAAGTTTACAAAAATGTATTTTCAGGGCAATCAATTCAGTTTGCAAATTTGGGATTGGATGATGCAAAACAAATGACTTGATTAATTTACTATATAAACTTAAGTTATGGTTACTCAGGGTTCTTATGAAGTACTGTTGTGTTAAGGGACAAAAGGGCTTAACCCTGTATTATTTTGTTGTGATTCATCATTAAAGTTAGTTTCATAATCCATTTTGGTTTCTGGTGTTTCAGTGAAGAATTAAGTGGCTTTACATTTGAGGTATTGATATTTGCCTGGTTTGCTTCATTATGTCTGCTTTCTTGGACTTGTAAGTTGAAATTTATTAAGCTGTACAGTACACTCTTTTTTTTAGTTCAAAATCTTCCAGTGCATTGTTATATATTTTTCTTTCTCTACTTTTCCCATATCAATTTCACTGCAAAAAAAAAACATTTTGTATATTTTTCATTGTGTCATCCACCATTCAGAACAATTTTTATAAAATGTTCTCAAAGTAATATGATGTTTCCATAACTGTAATACTAATATCTCTCCTTCTTCATTTCATGCTTTCTCATTTATCTTTTTATTCCTTTCCCCATTTTTATATATTCCTTGTTTTCCTTTGCCTTTAGCCATATTGCAAGATGTTCAGAAAATCCTGTTTCAACTATCCCCCTTTTCCTGTAACTAAGCCTTCTGATACTATAAAATAATCTATTTCAGTTCTACACATAACCCTTTTGTAATTCCATGAATTTTTGTCCCAAAGTTTTAGCTTACCACATTTTATAACTTCTAGCATTTTTATTATATCATTTCCTTTCTTTTCATGCTGGTCTCTTAAATCGCAATTAGTTTCATGTTGTTATAGTAATCATATTTATCACTACGTAGTCCAAAATCTGATGAAATAAGATTTCCCTTTCTTTACAATTACTGTAAGGAATTAATGTTATAATTCTGTATACTTGCTCTTTCCATTTTAAATCTACAATGGCTGTTTCCCATTTTTGCTAAAGTTACATCTAAATCTCTAATGTATTTCTGCAGAATATAGCTACTCCAGAACATCTCTCATTTTGCAGATTCCAGGTTACTTTTCTCCCCATAGTTTCTCTGTTTGTAATCTTTTTCATTTGTTAAAAATCTTATGTCTTCTAATATAATTACGTTTACATCACATGTATTATACCACTCCAAAATTCCTGTTTTTCATACTATATTCTTAATACTATTCATATTTACGGAAAACGCACTAAAAGTTTCATTTTCCCTTTTCTTTAGACTCGTGGTTTCATAAGTTCATAGTAAATTACTAGCTAGCTTTATTAATAGCTCATTTTAAGTCTAATCATTTCCTTCCCAAAGGTAAATATCAAACATTGTACCTTGTGTTTGTGAATCAAACACACTAACCATTATACCAAGCCACAATCTTTAGCTATACAGCAAAATCTCATTTAACCGGCACCTGTGTGGATTGGTAGATGCCAGATAAGTGTAGTTTCCAGTTGTTTGAGAGCTGCTTTGCAATTTTTGATTGGCTCGTATACCAGCATACGAGCCAGTCAAAATTGCTGGTTGCTTGGGAGTGCCATTCGCTTGAGTTTCGGTTAACGGAGACTCTACTGTATGTATTTTTTTCATCCATTTCCTTTTTTTCTTTTGTACATATCCCTATAAATCTTATTTTTCTGACTTTTATCCTTTTACTAATAGAATTCATTCTTTTTCCTTTTACTACTTCCCAGTTTGTCTTCATCAATTTGTTTAGGCACTTCTTCTATGTCCTATTTTTTCTTCTCTAATTTTTCTTCCGTTTCTAATAGCACTAACATTTCTTCTCATTGTTCAATTTCTTCTCTTTCTTTTTCCGTACTCTTATTTTCATTTTTGCAATCCATCTGTAAATGTCCGATTTTGTTAGTCATAACATTTCAGTTCACATGTATTGCATCATGTCCCATTTCCCCACAAATATATTTTCTTTTGTCACAGTTACTTATCAGATACCCTCCTTTTGTCACACGAAAAAAAAAATGTTTTGGGTTGTCCCCACTATTCCCCTCCACATTTATCATGGTTAGTATATGTATATTTTTTCTCTTTCTGTTTTAACACAATATTACAATCCTAGTCACCAGTCCGTAAACTCCTTTGTCATAAACTTTTGCAATGTCCAGTACTATTTTACTGGTGTATATTATAAACACAAAAGCTGTAAACAGCAAATACATCGACACATAAAGGTCAGTGTATAAAAGAGCAAAAATACGTAATCGGTGAAAATGAAAACGCCGAACGTATTTTGCCAACCAACAGTGCATGCAGGTAAGCTCAAACTAACTAAATAAAATTAAATGAACACACTTTTGCAGGGAGTCTTGCCCCCCTGCACCCCCCCACTTAAATATACCAACTCCAAGACTGCACTACAGTGAGGAAAAGGATATATTTCCTCATCCCCACGATCACCCAGCTGGCCAAGCAAATATGTTCAGCATTTTCATTTTCACCGATTAAATATTTCGCTCTGTTTGTACATTGACCTTTATGTGTCGATGTAGATGTAGTCACTATTTTGAGCTTTCGTGTTTATAATATGGACCCCTAATTTACTTAAAGCTTTCAAATGTCATTTCAAAGTCTCTCTTTCTACTTCTGTTCAAAATTGTTTTCTCACACAAATATTCCATGATTTACAGTCTTTCTTTTTTCATATTCTCCAAGAAAGTTTTCCATTGAAAAACCAGGATGAAATATAATATCGCAAAATGTCTCTGTTAATAAAAATAAATGTTCCTACCTCATGTGATTTTACATCAAAAAGAGCTATTAAATTTCCCACACTTCACATCTGTCCATTTCTTTGTCTTCTTTACTTTGAATCGTTACCATTTTTTTCTCCAACTTCCCTTTTACCATCTTTTACTTTCTCTGTATATGTTTTCTTTTCTGTGTCACTACTGTTCTTCAGGATTGTCTCTATCCTCCTTTTGTATTTTCTCCTATCTGTTTTGTATTTTCTCTATAATGTCCTCCTGAAAACATCATCTTAATTTTCTGACTCACTCTGCACCGCCATTTCTTTAAGTAAATCATCCCACAACCCTTCTGACTGAAGGGTTGTAATTATGCATCCATTTGCTGACTCATCTCCAACAAATGGGTTTCTTTGAAACATTTCCTCAGAATCCTGCGCACATTATCTTAGGACTTAGGGTTACCATCTGTCTCTCTTTGCACAGGACAGTACCTGTTTGGACAGTTGTATCCTGTGAAAAACTAAGAAGTAACAAATGTCTTGAGATTTTAGGATGAAAAATATTTTCTATGTTTTCTTTAGTAGGTGCATAAAATAATTATTTTGTATCTGAAACACCTAAATGTTATCTGAATCAGCATAAACAACTCAAGTACTGCAATGAGTTTTTATTTTGGCAAAAAGTGAAGTTCTATCCTTTGAACTAGCCATGGGTATGGTTGTCCTGCAAAGTTGCACATTTCTATAAAAAATGTCCCACTTTGGGCATTTGAAAAGGTGGCACCCCTGTCTCCGGTCTCAGTATTTGCTTTCTTCTTAATTTCTTTCACCACTCCATCTCCTTCTTTCTCCATCTGCCTCCCTATTACTCCAGGCTGCATCTGGATAGAAAACAGGAAGTGTTCCTTCAAAAGGGGTACTACTCACAACAGTGATGGGTTGGGGAAGTTCCCTGATTCCCTAGCAAAATTTCCCCTATTAGTATAAATTCTACATTGGGTCTCCACTGAAAAGAGGCTACTAGATTAGCAGGACTAACCTGGTAAAAAAAAGCATAAATAACGGTCATTGTGGGCGTCTGTGGTAGATGTAGTCTGTGTTATGTGGTAGATAAGACTCTTGTATGCCTTTCTTCTAATCTAGCACTTTATTGGCATATTTACAGCAAGATAGCCAAAAATATCCTCTCCACTTCCTGTATGATCTGGGTCTCAGTGATTCCATCATTGTGGTGCATGTGTCAGCTCTTGTGGCACATCATGACATTGGTAAATGCAAGACTGTGGTTTGGCACTGATTGATCAAGTAACTCCTCTTAAAGGCATTTGGCAGTTCTGCTCTTTTTTGAAACTATTCACAGGGGGTAGAGTTTCATGATTTATACACTTGCCTGTATATAGTTCTGGTCTGCTGGTTTGGTAGCACTGAATTCCATCTCTTGGATGGTGGTGTATTCTGCAGCTGTCACCTCTACCTGCAGGACCTCAGAGCATCAGGCCATAGGATGCATGAAACCATATTTAGTCCTTCACAAGAATCAGGAGCTTCTTAGGACCACCCCACATTTCCTCTGAAAAGTAGTTTCAAAATTTATGTTCATTTATTTATTTTTTCTGACTGGCTTAGTCCTACTAGACTTCTAGCCTCCTTCATAGCTGGCCTTAGACATAGGCCAACTAGGTGGCCACCTACATCACCGCTCTATCAGGGGCGCTTTAGCAGTATTTATTTGATGTAGGTAGACCAGGATGGGGGCCCTGGGTGGTGTGGGGGAGGGGGTGATAATGAAGCACTTTTGCCTAGGCCCTCCTTTAAAAGGAATCTGACATGATAATTATATTGGTGGTAGTATGGGCCAGATCTTGGGAAAATTCTGTCATTTTTGTGATAGGTGCAGTGTGCTCATTTACCATGCATCTGAACTACCACTAACTTTGGCACATGGAAACTTGAACATCTCATTTAAAGAAAAACAACTCAGGTGTCCAACATCCCCTTTTTATGCTGCACCACAGTGTTAACATTGGAACAAGGATCCAGTTATCTAGTGTAGGGATGGAGTATATATATAGCCTTCTAATATTCCTTCCATCAAGGTTGTATATACTACCTCCTGAGCTGTTGATACTAATAATTAATTCATCTCATAGATATCTTTGTGGAGCAGATGCCAGGTGAGAAAGGGTCATTCACACTATGGATATGCACTGCAATCTTATCTTTTGCCTGAAGCAAGTGCTTGAATTTTGAAAGGATAGAATATCTGCTGTTCGTGGTCTTTTCTCCAGAGGAAGAATGGTTTCCAGTAAGAACATGCACTCCAATATCATTAAAGTGAAGTTTGTAAGTTTGTGCTTTTTTTACATTTTTTTCTATGGACACTTTTTGTATTTTAGCACTGTTTTCCCCCACTGTCTACCATCAGCTGTCTCCGCTGCCAGCTATCCCATTTTTTCTCCATCACTGGGGTGAGGGTTGTCTGACAGGGGCCATCCATTTTAATGGTCATCAGGATACAAAAAGGTTCAAGGGCACTTAACGGAGCACACCAAACAATGTAACACTGCTGTTTATTAAACACTCAAAAACATTTAACGCTTACAATGTATACCATCCGTTTTCATCCTGCAAAGCATAGACTTCATCAGATGAATCAACAAGTAGAGTTGCATTCATTAATATATGCTCAGTTAAAACAAAATGACCAATAAGAAAAGATGCCTAATAAATTAATTAAGACCAAACCTCAATTGTAAAAAATCCATAAGGTCTAAATGTAATAATAAAATTCCATCAATGGTCACTATATTATATAAAGAACGTTTTTAAAAAAATGCATAATAATAATAATAATAATACATACATCATGTTACACAAAATATTTTTAAAATGTGTTAAAACAGTGAAACAAATCAGTCAGCAGTGACATCTTGTGGTCTAAAAAACGCATACCATGAAAAATGAATTTGGTCTAAATTATATATGTCATAACCCAAAGATTGTTTCACTAAAATACCATAAAAACTTCATCATAAATTATAGCAACCATAATGTTTATCTAAACCCTATCATTTTATTATACTAATAATAGTGTCAGGTAAAGCCAAGTAACTAATATCCCTTTACAACTTGGTTGCTGTCAGTTTTAAAAGGGGGGCTATAGTAATGTTCTCATTTAGCCCTGGGAATCTTCCTGCATCCAGGGTAACCTGCCAAAAAGGTTACCTGTATTCCAATCTTGTATCCCAGGGCCCCCCCTAACATCAGCTTGTACCTGTGCTATCACAAAAAATAAAACTTTAGCTTCACTACATGTCAAAGTGTGTTTGTATAACGTATTCCTCTCATTGGAAATCTTTCAACTTTCTGTCCCTGTTGGAAATGCAGACTGTAATCCCTTTATGTAGGAGGTATTCCAATATTTTAGGAGCAAGTTTTGAGAAAGAGGAGTCTGTGCATTGTAGCCTGGTTTATGGGGGTTGGAGTGGGGTCTTTGTTTGGGAGAAGCATTTGAGGTTCTAGTATGTATGTTTAGTATAACGTTTGACAGCTGGTTTTGGACATGAGCTAAGTTGGAGAAGTTTGAAGGTGAGTGAGCCTAGTAACAGGTCTACTGCAAACAACAGTGAGCCATTTTTTGTTTGTTTTTTGAGGGAGAGAGAGTGAGTTAATGATGAAGCAATATATTTTATTTTCAATAGTCTAGTGTGGTGGAATTTTTCTTGGAGGCTGTGGCTAATATGGGTAGTCCATATGTGAGTTGGGTCAGAAGGATTCCGTTGCCTGCAGCTGCTCTGGCTGGTTTGCATAGGTAGGGTGAGATTTTCCTATGCCAGAAGAGAAGTCTGTTAAGTTTTACCCTTGACTCCTCAATATGGGTATGGAATGTTAGTGACTGGTCAAGCTACAAATCAAGATATTTTAAGCAGTTGGTCGTGTTATGCCACTAAGAGAATTGAGCAACTTTGGTGATAAGGTTTTGGCTGGTGCCAGATAGCATGCTTTTTGTTTTTTGCAGGGTTAAGTATTAATTTGTGGTAAACTAGTTACAGAGGGAGTAAGACATAATAGGACAAACTGATACAGTGAGTACCAATTTATCTTTGAGAGGTGATTTTTCATTTCTATCCTTCTTTCTTATGCAGTTCCGGCTGACATTTTGGTATCCCAACAAATTATTCTGTAAACACATCTTTTATTTTCTTGCAGGTAATGTGTGTTTGCAGGTTCAACCTGTTTGAAGGAGGGTTCGTAACCTGAAAAAATTAGTGCATGAATGTCCCTTATCATGCCACAGAAAAGTGATGTGCAGGCCGAAGTGGGTATTTCTTCCTGACTTAGGGACATTTTTGGAAGACCTGTGCAAAAGGGCACAGGATCAATGTAGTCAAGTGATAAACCAGTTGTATAGGGGACTCTCTTGAAGATCAACTACTTGCACCTATAAGAAAACACAGTAGCTAACTAAGTTATACAATTTTAACTTGAAAGACTGTTAAAACAATGCTGTGGATCCAGAATAAGGCAGCTGGAGCGCTCCATGCAAGAGCAATGAAGAATGGGGAAATGCACTCAGTGGAGTGGTTCTTAAAGAATGCACGCAATGTACCTCAGACTTTAATAATAATTTTAACTCAACAAGGCAGACTCAGTAAGAAATTGACATTTTTTTTGTCCTTTTAGTCTCATAATTATACCAGTTTGTATTATTATTTTTTTGTATTTTGTCAGGGTCTTTCTTACAATCCATCGTGCCTCTGCCTTTAGACTCCGTACACAATTTCATTTTCAGCTGAATTTTTCAAAACATAATTTAGATTTTGCATTCATGGTTCACTGATGATGATATAAGAATGACACTTTTCCACATCTTATAGCTTCTCATTAGTATATAATGAATACTTGTATCTAATTGTGCATTCTTGAATAATTTGCACTGGAACACTTTTTTTTTTTTTTCAAGGACAGCTTGCGTACCGCCCATGATGTTTTGATAAGAGAATATCTTTGCTCGCCTTTATGCATGTTTTGATTTTTTTCTTTGGTCTTTGTGGTGGGGTTTCTTAATGCATCTGCTATGGAACGTTTGCTTAGTTTTATCCAGTCCCACCCGCCCTCATTCTTTGGATAAATGTTATCATTTTTACCTGATGTAGCTAAAGTTGGTAGAATTGAGTATTTCCCAGTGATGCAAGTGAAAGGACACGAGTTTCAGAGAAAACTTTCCACTAAATATTGAGTGAATGTAACCTTTATTCTTTGCTGTCAATTTCAAAGCACCCAGCATTGTATTTTAAGACAGAATTCTTCATGATGTTTAGAACAGCAGTCTGGAGAACAATACTGACTTGCATCCTCCCATGTCTCCCTTGGAACAGTACTGCTTCCTGTATCAAAACTGTCTTTGATTGGTAATTATGAGACGGGATGACTCCTTGACCTTCTCTCATTATTCTAGTCTGCTCCAAAAACATATACTTTATCGTCACTGTAATGCCTGTCTGCTCTTTTGAGTTTCCTCATTTCATAGCAGAGCAGTTTTCATTTTATAGGGCAGATATAATCTGACTCATACTGTCAGAATGTTCTGCATCTTTTTGTCTTCACCCCTGGGAAAGATAATCTTGAATATTAATGATGTTGGGAGTGGGACAGTACATTGATAGGCAGTTGCACAAGGATTGCTGTCTGACAAATGTGTATGCAAAATTCACACTTTTGTGAAAAAAAAGTGTAGCCTGCATGGAGTAAATCATCTTTTACTTAGGATGCAAAGTCCTTTGAGTTATTTAAGTAAGAAGATATGGGATATAAGCCCCCTGCAGGGAGGTTGTGGAGGGTTCTTTAAGTTATTTAAGTAAGGTGGTGTGGGATGGAACCCCCCTGCAGGAGTTTTTTTTCCCCTACACAATTGTAATTATATTAAGTTTGTATTTTTTGTTCTCTGCCTGTATTTGTATCTTTAAACAACTTATGATACTATTTGCTAATACCAGGCTACGGCTTGACTTTATGAAATCAGCGATACTTAAGTGAATGTAATTATTCACTGCACTGCAGGTTAAGCAGTAAATAGTGCACAACTTCCTAGGGCTTAGAATTGTTTCCATCTGTGCTACAGGTTGATCCTGCCCTGCATATATTCTTTTGTCAATGTCAGTTGACATGCTCTAAGTAATTGTCTGGAGTGGTATATTACGTAATTCCTCTATCTCACTATGCAGTGAAACATCTGACCACTATTGCATTTATTGTACTACTTGCATGTATACAGCAAACTAAAACACACAACTTGTTGGCAATCTTTCTCTTGCTTAAATAGAAACCTAATGATATTGTACCATAAGTGGAGTCAATTTTAAACAGAATATAATTTGATTTGTAGCGAGATAGTGAATGAATCTGATACATGAATGTAATTTGTAACTAGATAGTGAATTAAATTGATACTTAGTAATGCTCTTCACCAGTCGCTCTAAATGTAATGCTTTATCCAGTGTTAACCTGTTTACCACGATCTATACTTAACTACATTCTTCCTACCTTACTAGTAGACTGTTGTTTCAGCATATGAATTGTATTACCTTTTATTATTGCTAAAGCTATGCAGCATATATATTTAGCATTTATATTTAACCTGTTTAAGTCAGCTGTAGTAAAATGAAATGTTATTGCATGTTCCTCACTATTCCTAGCTTTTCTGTTCAACTTCTCTAACTTCCTGTCCTATTTCTCCCTCAATAATTTCTTCAGCCCTCTTCTTCCACCTGCAGTCATTCTTCTGTAAACAAATCTCTCTCTTTTTTTCCCTTTACAGTCCCTGTATCAGCTGCATGGTGTTCGCAACCTTTAAAAAGTGCCTGCCAGGTCTACCGTCCAGTCCTCAGGAGCGACATAATTGGAACCCCTGTCCTTCCAAATTATAAGAAAAACTAACAAGAAGGTAGGCAAGTAGCCCGCAGTGTAGGTTCTTCTAGAAGTACAAGTTCTGCAGTTTGCTAACTAAAGGTGTGCACACTACTGGTCCCAGTCCCTTCCTCCTGCCCCCCCCCCCATTCTCATCAGCTAACATTTAAAACTAAGTCATTTTCAGGGCCTTGTCTACAAAAAGAGATACCTATTTTTTCTTGTTAAGCAGCTTCTTGTGGCTGCCTGACCAAACTCCTTAAGCTATAATAATTGGAACTCTAGCTGAAATGAACAAGGGCTGTACAGTACCAACCTTGAATAGTTGCAACAACTGATTGTTTCCAGTGCTTCTGGTCTGTGTCATGGTTCATCCTGCACTGTTTGCCTTTGCTCCACTCCCCTACCCTCCCTTCATTCCCACACACCCCTGAATACATTTATACTCTAACCTCCCTGCAAGAGCCCTCTTCCTTTCTCCAATTACCCAATCCCTACCTCTGATCACTAATACCTCCCCTATTTTACTCACCTTTCCCTGCCTCTCACTCATCTCACTTCCTTTTACCTCTATAGCACAAATCAGTTTCCCTCTCTCCACCTCTGCCCAACACTGATTCTCATCACCTTCACTATATTCTGTTCTCTTTCTTCCTCACTTAACCTATTGCTCCTCCCTAAACCTTCCTGGATCTCATACAGAATCTCCATAGATTCAATAATTACTCTCTCCTCATCTCAGGAATATACCCATACCATGCTCGTATATTTCCTCTTAACCCCCTTTCTGTTCCTCCTCTGAGTTATCATCATATCACAGTAGTCTACTGTATCCTCCACTATCACCTACTCTTACCCAAATAAATTTCTCTTACAATTCACCCCTGCACTTTCCTATCTTCCGCTCTCTCTATAATACCTCTTATATTCTGATTTACAAATGAAAGCATTTCAGTCTTTCTCTTGCTTCCCCTAAGCTGAAGATCAAACCCACTTCTTTTTACTGTTATTTCCCTAAACTCTATTGCCCTCCTATAATACTCCAGAAGGAGACTTCCACCCCAGTCCTGGTCCATCCCCTTTGTCTAACCTTTCAACCTCTACCTTGACTATTGGGCACCAACTCACCACTCCTTCAACTAAATACCTGGCTATCTACTCCATATACCTACCAAGTCTTCCAAACAAAATAACAGAACTACATGCCTGGGTTGTCCACCACTCTCCCCACATCTTAACTTTCTCAGAAACCTGACTCCAACCTCTTATCACAAACTCAAAGATTCTATCCCCCAGCGATAACATTTTCTAGCATGACAGGCTTTCCAAAAAAGAGGGAGATGTTGCTATCATACTTAGAACAGCTTAACCTCTCCCCCCTCCCTCTACCCCTTCTTGACTTCTCCCCTGCTGAACTTATCTTTCTTAACCGTCATCTTAACCCACATTAAAAAAAAATTGCCATAGCATCTAGGTACCTCCTGGTCACAACATTCCAGTTCATGAATCTGTTTTATCCTGGATCTCCCAACATCTTTCCTATGAGACAGTTGTACTAGGTGATGTAAGTATTGACTGGAATAAACTCTCCCCCACTCCCCTACCCTCAGTATTAACCTCTTTGGTTTCAGTCAACGTATTGCTACTCCCGCACGCCTCAATGAAAACTCCATCTCCGTTCTTGATTGGATAGTAACTTCCAGCCCTAATCATTACCAAACTCCCACCACTGTTCCTGATTCCTTAAGTGATCACCTCCCTATCTCAGTTCTAAGACTTCCTTCTCAAACCTCAAAAACCCATCATTATAGAGACTGCTGCAACTTGTCCAACTTTAACACAGAAACTTTCAGCAAACAACTATCCCTTGCCAATTGGTCTAACCTGTTTAATCTTCCTCTAATTTATGTTGTTCTTGAGTTTAACAATATTTTCCTAAACATACTAAATCTAGCATCCATCAGGAAAGTTAGGATCAAACCTAATCACCCACCCTGGCTCTCTAACGACACCCTTTCCACTATGAAACTTAGAGACAGTATCTGGATACAATGGGCAAAGTCAAAATCTGTTTCTCTTTTCCTTAAATTCAAAGAACTAAGAAACCTTAGTAAGAAACTAATTATCCGTGACAAGAAACAATTCTGTCAAGAAGCCCAATCCACTGTCTGTTTAAACCCTAAGAAATTTTGGTACATCATGAACAACATTCTCCATCCAGGGAAACTTTCTACACTCAACCCCTTCCCCAGTAAAACTCCTCTCGAAATCATTACTCTACTAAACAATTACTTCATTGACTCTATTCGCAAATTAACTTTCCTTGAAAATACCCAGTCACAAACCTCCACCCCCTCCTCCGCCTACCTCCACACAGCCTTCTTCATGAAACCTGTCTCCACTGCCTATATAAAATCCATTCTACAGAAACTTAAACCCTGTTCTCCTTCTTTTGACACCCCCCCCCATTTTTTCTAACTTGCAGCCAATTCCATAGCATATCTCATCCCAATCCTTATCAACCTTTCTGTCAAAGAATCCTCAGTCTCAGAAATTTGGAAATCCTTTTATACTATTCCACTGCACAAAGGAGGTGACACCACCAACCCTTCCAATTTCCATGCTATAGCTATTCTCTCCCCTTTCTCTAAAATTCTAGAGAAATGCATTCATAGGCAACTTCTTACATATCTATTTTGGGAAAGTCTCCTCTCCCCCTCTCAACATGGATAAATACCCCATCACAGCACATCTACAGCTCTTCTATCATTCACCCAGACTATAGCCAAGGCAAGAAAAAACAATAAACTGATATCATGTCTATCCCTTGATCTCTCCAAAGCCTTTGACACCACCTCCAACCCCAAGCTCTTTACTAAACTAGCTGAACTCAACGTCTCCACATCCACTACCCTCTGGCTCTCTAGTTACCTTAACAACAGTCTGCAGTATGTTAGATGGCAGTCTTCCTGCTCGCTTTTCTTACCTGTCCAAACAGCTGCCCCCAAGGATCCATTCTACGCCTCCTCCTCTTTAATATAAGTTTTTGCTCTGCCTGCTGCACCTCTTCACTGATCCAGTGCGCCTACGACTCTAATTACCCTCTCTGACAGCCCTACTGAACTTCACTCCTTCACACGGACTTCTTTTAACACCACTGGTTTATCAATAACCAAATCAAAGCTTCTTCTCTTCCTTCCAAAATCCATGTCCAACATGAAAACCTCCTTCAGTCTCTCTTCCCTTGACAACACTATCATTCATGTGGACTCTCACACCAAACTTCCAAGAATTACAACTGGCAATCAACTGAGATTTCACCAGCATATTCAACAATCCATAAAAAAAAAAAAAAAAATCAAAACTCGGTTTTCTGTATAGAAATAAAAAATTCTTATCCATCACCTCTAGGACCTCACTTGCTGAAGCCTACCTCCTCCCCTGCCTACACTACACTGCCCCCATATTTACCCACTTACAAACTGATTTTTTAACCAAACTTTAACAAACTTACAACCAGATAGTTAGATTTTCCTGTAACTCCCCTTACAAATCCCATCACTCCATTGCCCTTAAACAACTTCAGTGGCTTGAATTCCTTCATCTACTGCTACTCTCTCAACTACAGATGACACATTCCCTTCTTTACAAACCTGCAAACTATCCCACTCTGTCCACTCTCCTATGCCTATACAAATCTTCTCGGTCTCTCTGCTGACCAAATTCTACTTGACACCTATAGAACTAACAAAACAACAGGTAGATTACTTTATAAATCCTCCTTGGCTCACACTTAGAACAAACTTCCAACTAATCTATGTGCTATCCAATCTCCAATCTATTTTAAAACAGAATTGAAAAAACACCTTAAAAACACTCCCCCATTTACCTGTCACCACCCTACCTAACACATACTTCCCCACTAATCCGACTGTATATTTTTTATCACTTTACTCTAATACATCTTTATAAAACTAATGCTGTAGTACTGTAGCTTTGCCACTGAGCAACTCAATACTTCAACCTCATCTGCTTCTATTCGTTACTTACTTTACTCCCTACCCCTCCTCTCTCTTCTTATGACTGTTTTCTTTCACTCTCCTGACTCTCCTATACACCCCCTCTTTACCTTTTTTCTCCCTCTCTACCAACTTGATCAACTTATTTAGATGTTTTTGGGGCATATTTTCTCTTCCTTATGATGCCCTGTTGCAAATCCTCATATTTTCTAACTGTTCTTTATGCTAAATTTTATCAATTGTTAATTTATTTTATTGCATGAATATATGTAGTTATGTATACATCTTACTATGTTTGTATTTTTTAATTTTCCATTATGGCGTGAATGTTTTCATATTCTTGTTACTTGAGTGTATCTTTGTTATTGCTGTCTTTATGTGTGGAGCTTTCCTCCTCAGGTCTCCACTGAAAATGGGTCACTGGCCCAGTTGGAGTAACCCGGTTAACAAAAGACAAATCTTCTTCTTCTTCTTCTACTTTCGGCTGTTCTCGTTAGGAGTCGCCAGAGCGGATCATCTGTTTCCATTTCTTCCTGTCCTCTGCATCTTGCTCTGTCACACCAACCACCTGCATGTCCTCTCTCACCACAAATAATGATTATAATCAATGTTTTTTCATACTTCCGTTCGTTGCATCTTTTATCAAAACCATTTGATTCCACTATCAATGACATTTACACAAATCTTATTTTCTGAGCCAGAAGAGAAATTTGATTTATCGATAAAGATTCAGTCACTCAAAATAAACATGCAAATAATTTAATTCCATTCTCAATATCTTATCTGTTTTCATCATTTTTCCCTTTAGCTTGAATATGGGCCTAGGACTAGATATCAGCAGGATTTTGTCTAGACTTTTTAGCAATGGTGTCTGAATAGCAATGTACATGAGGCAAGTGGGGGTTAGGAGCTGCTAATGGGAGGAGAACATGATATAGGAAAGAGAGTTATGATGTTTACTGCCACTTCACTACTGAAAGTATTTCAGGACCACTCGTGAAAAAGCATCTATTTTAATTCTGAGCCACTCATTTGCTACTTTACTAAGAGATTTTAAGAAAGTTTTAGCAGCAATAACATTTACTCTGACATTGAAGGGATTTATATTTGTTCCACTGATAACATCCATGGAGAGCGAATCCATGGAGAGCTGAGTTTACACATCACCTTTATGTATGTTTTCTTTTCTTTGCACAAATGTAAACTATTTTTTTTTTATTTTTATTTTCCATTTCGTTTACTTATGTGTGTGTTTGTGTGTGTGTATACACATTATATATATATATATATATATATATATATATATATATATATATATATATATATAATATGTAGGAGTACTTGAGTTTGTAGATTGTGTTTGGTCAACAGCTATTTGGTTGACAGATGTGTGAAACTGCACAACTCACAGGGTTGGGGGATATGCCCTTACCCAATTTAGGTCTATCTCCGAGGTAGTGTGTTAGGTGGTGTGCCATTCTTCAGAAGATATGTTAAACCAAGGCCTCATCTGCCTCAATTGATAGTAGCTTAGGTGGATGTAAATGATCCATGGCACTTATCAAACAGAACACAGAAAGTTCTCCAGTACCCTGGTCAAATTTCCCTTAATATGAAAACCACCTCTGGTCTTCACTGAATAGAGGCTATTTGCCTAGTTGGACTAGTCCAGTCAACAAAATATAAATAAATAAATGTGGGGGGTTTTTGCCTTATTTTGGGGAGTTGCATGTTCGAGATTCACCTGGAGGTTACCTGGGCTTGCGAGTTCAGTGTTAGTGGGGGGGGGGGTATATTAAATGTGTGGTTTTATGTTCATCTGCTTCTTGAAAGTAGAAGCTTCTAATGCTGTGCCTAGATTTCAAGCCTTATTTATTTATTTGCAGTTATTTACCAGGATGTCCACCGGGCCAAAAGTGAACCCATTTTTAGTGGAGGCCTGGGAAGAAAAGCTCCAAATCCAAAAACAGACTTTATACAAATTAGTAAGTGGCAATACAATAAACTAGACAGTAGACAATGAATTAAATAGTATACAAGTTATAAAATACGAGATTGCATTACAAATAAAATTCTAAGTTTACAAGACATAGCATGCATATCAGTCCAGTGACATGGATTATTTAGTATGTATGTGAATATTGCAGTAGCTGCTGGGTAGAGAGGAGATGAAGGTTATAACAGTCGATAACTTGTTAGCATCGTGTGGTCAGTCTGATGACTACTTGGGCGACGGTGGAGGATAATGATGAAAAATTCAGCTTTTTCTGAGGTACGTTATTTTTTTTTTTTATTATTAATTCACGTGGAGTTCTATATTTTTGTAACCTTTGATCTATGTTTTTGGAGGTGGGAGTGTGGAAAATGTGTGCTAGTTACTGTTTTATTCATTCCTTCTTGTTTTCTGGGCTCTGGATTCACTTGTGTGGTTTTTATGTATGTAGTCAGATTGAGAAACACTTCAACAATGTCCTTTTTCAGTGAAATTCATAACAAAAGCCGACACAACGAAACCCCTAGGTGACATGGGGGGAACAAGCCTTTCACACACCCCCAACTTGCAGGAGACTTTGCTACTACATTCCCCTACTTTATATACCTCCTTTGGGATTGCACAGCCTCAGGGTACATTATAAGTTTTTGCTTAATCTGGACCTTGCAAGAATGTGTCTTGACGAATCATAGGAGTTCTGTCCTTTTGTGTAGGAGACATTTTTATAGGTTTACATTTTCTCCTATACATTTATTTAGGTGGGAATTTTTGTTCCATTGTTTAGGGATGGGATGAAATTTCTGAGTATGAATATTAATATTTTAAAATGTTTGCTTTGTATTTTTAATGCTTTTGCTGTTTTCCACTGCTTTAACAGTTGGCTGCTGTGCATTTACTGTACTAGTTTAGTGTAGAGCTTGCTCTGGTTTCATAGAAGGGTGGTTGCAGTTATAGATTGTGTGTGTCTGTCTGTTATAATGGTGTGGAATCCTGTTCAGAATTAATTTCTCTGCCTTCTAACCATGAACTGGATTAATTGAGTAATCAGTAAATGAATGAATAACATTAACTACATTTCACCAGTCAGTCACCACCCTCATGTCTGCAGCTCATGTTTGTATGAAACATAACATTATTATTTATAACAATGTCTGTAAGATCATATGATCTTGGTCAGTTCCTCATCTTTTATAACAACTCTTTCAGACATGTACCCTTGTGTACTGAAACACTTGTGTACCTGAAATCTTTTCCTAAATAAGGTTACAATAGATGGCTTTATATCTCTTTCTAGCATCAATACACATTAGAAAGAAATTCATCTATTTGGGAATAAGAATGTTAAGTTTGTATTTTTAAAATTAAACTGTAACTTTAATTTCTTTAGATCTCTAAAAGCCCGCACTTTTTCTTCTTGCCCTTACTGTACTTAATCAGAAAGGCCAAAAACTAGTTCAGTAATTCAGTAGGGTCATTCGTAATTTTAGCAAAGTTTTTTTGATATGCTTAAGTTATAGTGCAGGTAACCAAAAAAAGACCTTCCTTAATGCACTTAAGGGAGACATGGAAAGGAGAACACTATGGCAAATTAATAAATTGTGATAAGAAACGGATTTCTGTCTTAGCTGTAAAAGTCACTAACATTCTTGCTCATAAATTCTTGGGCGGCGAACTTGCAGACAGTTTTGTTCAGCTAGCCTGCAGATGTAAACTAGACACTTAAAAACTGCAAATGCCTCTGCAGTATTACATACTCCTTGGCGTATATCTTGTGGTTATGTCTTTTTTCTTCCCATTACTTCTACAATTTACACACTTGTGGATGATTATTGGTTTGTAGAACAACATTATCAAAGGAAGTTTGCTTTCTGTCAGTGTGGGATTCAGAATCGTTTACTAATTCAGAAAGTAGCAGTTAATTAAGCAATAACCCACGGCTGGGTGTGGGTAATGCTGGATTTACCCACGGTTGGTGTGGTTTGGTCACGAGGGTGAAGCCCAAGTGACCAAATAAAGTCAACTGTGAGTAAATCCAGCATTGTCCACACCCAGCCATGGGTTATTGCTATTATACAATATTACTGTTTAAGAAAAAAAACATACTTTTCTTAAATAATTTCATTGTAAAATGCCTCCATGCTGCCCTTCCGCAGTTTTCTGGTATGCTGGGGCATTTCTGATGTACTGCGCATGTGTAAGGGACTTGTGTTCCCACACTTACACAGTACATCAGTGTTGTGCAGAGGTAGCAATGGGGAAAGAAAGATCTCCATTGCTTTTTTTAAGATATCTCACTATGTTATATGAGTTCTTCAAATCGTACAACATAGCGAGATATCTTTTAAAAAAGCAACGTATATCTTCCTTTCTCCGTTACTACCTCTGCAAAGTAAAAAAAAAAAGTTTAAAAAAAATCAGGAGATATACTAACGGAAAAAGTCCAGGCGACCAGACCTTTTTCCGTTAATATATTCTCAGATTTACAACGGGCATGCTGGTTGGGCTGGCCAATCAGTGTGCTCATTTTTGAATATTAAAGGCCAGTCATTGTATAATGCACATTATAATACTGAAACGGAAATGGGAATAGAATCACCTCATCAGATCTTCATGAAAATTTTAAAATACAGACGTTCACATCACCAGCTAAACCTAAAATTTCCCCCATTTACTAAATAATCAACAATGTTAGAACTCCAGGGCTAACACAATGGTGTAGATATTAGAACCTATGACCTATAATTCTGTATCACAGCTAAGGATACTTCATTAGACCCCTGAGTACCTTAATGTGCCACTGTGGTCATCTTTCCTGGCACTCCTATGTAACATGGCTGTGACAGTACCAGAATGTTTAGTACACTACACAATGTAATTTGATTGCAGAAGGAGCCTTTTTGTAGTCTTTGTCCATTTGGTGTATGCACCTGCTGTCTGTACTTGTATAATGTAACTATGTAATGCTCTGACAGATTTAGTTCTCACACTGTTTTCCTTTCTCTC
The DNA here is from genome assembly GCF_019279795.1 of Protopterus annectens. NCBI lineage: Eukaryota > Metazoa > Chordata > Ceratodontiformes > Protopteridae > Protopterus > Protopterus annectens. Next base: position 409,376,381 of record NC_056742.1, on the reverse strand, counting down.
TTCCTTCCATGCAATCCCTTCCTTTCAAATAAATGAGCAATAAACATTAATGAAGGTTGTTCAGCTCAATCATTCACTGGAAATAATCAGTTGTATTTCTGGCTTCAGTTAAGCATCATAATTTCAGGCAATGTTAATGTTCTCCTGAGACTGAAATTAAAAAAGATATTATTTTTAGTTTTTGAATAACAGCAATATTTCTTTGATTCCATTCATATGCTGCCTACAGTTCTACTAGGAATTTGTATTATACCTTTATCAGTATACTCTTTTAACTTTATTTCAAGGATTTAATAATCTGCACTTTTAATCCAGTTGGACGTGATAAATTGTATTCATTGTAAATCATTTTCCTTTGTTGGGTTTCTTCATATTAAATTTTTATTAGGATTTTTTCACATGTTGACAACCAACTTGAATAATTATTCAGACCTTTAGGTATTAAAATCTTTGATGCAGATCTACAAAGTGATTTGTGACTTAGTGTACCCACTCAAAATAATATTCGGAACAGTGCAAAACTTCTGGAATTACTGTGGAGTTATGGTGGCATACATGAGATGAGTTTCAAAGCTAGACTTGAGACAGCAATGGTCCTTAGAGACATTAAAAAAGGATTGGACTCTGAAGTCCAAAGTTCTTTTCTCATACAGTTGATGTAATGGGTTTTATGAAAGGCCTAGATGGGTAAATGCTATTTAAATTCTGTATTTGCAATATTTTATTTAAATTTCATCTGTATTAGCAATTTACGAGCATAGCACATTTCTGCTCTTTGAGAATGTGCAGTGGTCCATATTGTTACCTTATAGTGATCCAGTCATCAGTTAATTTTCTGACTGGCGTGCCTGCTTTTCTAAATTTGCATGCCATCCGTGTGTCCAAGTGGATTTTTGCTTGAGTGCTTCTGCTTTTCAAAAACTTAGTGGCAGGTAAGTTGGCAGTAATGCACTTATAACCCTAGGTGCATGTTCAGTGTATGTATGAGCATATATATGCCCAGCAATGTGCTGGCATTCTGTTTGGTGGTGTTTCCTGCCTTAAACCTTAGGATAGACTTTAACCCCAAATAACCTCAGCTGGATAAAGTGGATATTGAAAATGGATGAATGATAGTTTTTTTACCAGTGTGTGACCATTCATTGAGTACTGTACCCAGCATTTTGTAAAATTAGCAGGAAATGAAGGTTGTAGCATTTACTTTATATACAACACAGACACACGCATGCATACATTTCTGTCTGTGCATATATCTGCATATAGCTGTCTTCCATTCACAGCTCCCTTTTTCACATTTTTGTACATGGGGTCAGGGTGTCACTTTAACAGTGACAAAGATCTAGAGACAAGGTTCATATTGTACAAAAATAAATATATAAATATTTTTTGTGTGTTTATGGTTACAGTCTGTAAGAGCAAACATTTTTACAGGCTTGTTTATCAACCTTCTGCACAAGATTGCAAACTAGGGAGTCGAGTCTGGGAATTTTGTCATAGATGCTATTGTTGTGCATTTGGTAGAAACGAACAGAAAGCACAGTTTGTAGATTCATATTTAGTTGCATGCATGTAGAACTTGTATATTTGGGATGAATTTTGAGAAGCGGTTTAGTTAGGTGATTTTTGCTTTATAAGTGATGATGTGCGTTTGTAAAGGTTATAGTCAATAAATGCTGCCACTGTAGGGCACTACGATAATTGTTATTTGTAGAAAATAGCTGCCATGTGAAATCTAATTGTGTGTCAACAGTGAGTCTACTGTTCTGGGAGATTTTTCCTTTCGCTGAGTTAGTGTGACCATGGAGTTGGTTATGTATATGTTTAGTGGGGGGGCAGCTTGTCCCCCTGCAAAAAGACTTGCAATGTTATTTTTATAATAACTTAAAAAAATCTTAAAAAGCAATGGAGATGTGGCAATATTTTAATTTACTTTTTTCTGAGCAGCTTTTTTTATGAGATTACTGTGTGCAGTTGACATCGAAGCTTTTTTATGAGATTACTGTGTGCAGTTGACATCGAGTTTTGTATTATTATTTGCTGTCATTTGCATACATGATTTCATAACTGGTCATCTCATGTGGTGTTTATGAGAAAGCGTTAACTTTAAGGATATTAAGATTCATTTGGTAATGAAAGGAGCATATTAACTTTGGTTTCTAAACTTAACTGAGACAGCCTAGGTGGCTGAATTCTTAACTACTAATGATACAAATGGAATAAGCATACAATAGTTTAACACAGAAGTTAACAGGGTGTTAACTTGCTTTGATGTTAAAATGAATACTATTAATGAGGTTAGCTTATATCTAGGATACTAAATATACTGGCTGTGTTCTACATGAACTACATAGTGAATTGGCACCTCACCTGTGTGCCCTGTTCAATCACAGCCTCACCTCAGGCTTTGTCCCTACCGAATGGTGCACTGCTACAGTCATCTCTCTCCACAAAGGAGGAGTGACTACAGACCCTGGGAACTATCACCCCATTATCCTAATGAGTCTGATATGCAAATTAGGGAATGCATCATCGTAGACCTAATAAACAGGGATATAGGGACTCTCCAAAGTCTGGATCCCGCACAGTTTGGTTTTGTGAAGGGTAGATCATGCCTGCTTAATTTGGTCAACGTCTTTGAGTCAGTCACCAGAGCTGTAGATGAAGGCAAGATGGTTCACACAGCCTACTTTGATCTGCCCAAGGCCTTTGTTACCATTTCCCACTCAGGAATCATAGAAAAACTCTGTAAGCATCAACCCCTATATCACTTGGTGGGTTGCAATCTGGCTCACAGATAGAACCCAAGTGTGAAAATAGCTGACTCCAAGTCAGACTGCTGACCAGTCATGAGTGGAGTCCCACAGGGTTTAGTCCTGGGTCCTCTCCTGTTTGGTATCTACTTCTGTGATGTCCAAGCCAACACAAAGGGACTCTGGCTGACAAAGTTTGCAGACAATTGCAAGTTGGGAGCTATTATTAATTCCCCAAGTGATGTTGCCATCCTACAGAATGGCCTCAATGAGACCAACGACTGGTGTCCGAACCATGGCCTTAAGCTCAATGCCAAAAAATGTAGCGTCCCCTTTGGGAAAAAAACCTTTCCCATGAATTACCACATCAATGATAGTCCATTGAACACAGAAGGCATTATAAGACATCTGGGAACACAGGCTGACAGCAACCTCCCTTTTGACCACCGCATTGCCACTGTGGTCAGAAAGTCCTTCTGTGTGGCACATCTCATTACTAAGGGTTTTGCATCCAGGAAGAAAGAGGTCATTGTCTCCCTCTACTCTTCCCTCATTAGGCCAATCATTGAGTACAATGACCCATTTGGCATGTATCTCACTGGACACCTGCAACATCTGGAGTGGCTGCAAAAGTACCTAACAAAGAGGATTCTAGACCTTAAAACACTTGTCCTATATGGACAGACTCAAAAAACTCCAACTATTTTCTGTCTCATATCGCCTACTTAGAGGCGATCTCTGCTTGACTTACAAAGCCATGTCTGACCCAGCTCTGTTAGAAATGCTACATCTAAAGAAATCCAGAAGTTTTTCAGTGCAGCCTATATTGCTGAAGCATTTCCAGTTAACGTGTTGTCAGTTGCGTTGTCATTGCCTGGGAGCAATGCCTTTCCAGAAAGAGTTTTCTTGTTGATGAATGCCACGTGGAGCTTGGAATGAAACAGGGCCACTGTTGCTTTGGTGAAAACCGAACTGCTGGTTTCCCTGAATTACAGCATGGCCTGCAGTGAGTTTTATGAATTTGTTTTGCATGATTACAATCTGCTGTTATCAGCAGGTAACAGCAAGAAATATTATAGCAGAAAGTGCCCAATGACTCTGACTGAAACCATACCAAGGAAACAGGCCAAGTCTTACCTAACTCTATTCAGCCCAGTATTATTATTTTCACCTGTAGTTCTGTTTGTGGTTCCCTGCATGTATACTTGTCGTTATCTGGTTTCAAGCTTACTACCATTACTGTTTTTTTCATTCTTCGCTGTAGCAAACCAGTCCCACTAGTCACTTGCTGTAATATGCGGAATTGGTTTTGACATTTGCTGCTTGTACTGCTTGAGTTATAGATACTACTATAATACTAAACCAGTCAAAATTAAAGTATTAAGTGGTTAATTATCCATCTCAAGTTGCTGTTAGGCCACACTTTTCTGGATCCATTCATTGGCTGTGGTGGATGGATTTTGCTATAGGCTTGTTTGTTGTTTCTAGAATACCTTATGTCCAATCCAGTAAGCAAAAAAGCATAAATAATGTAATAGAAACGCATATTTTACAGGAGTTATGTAACAGTTTTGTACTCTAGAAAACTGTCACAAAACTGCTCTAAAACATGCATTTTATAATGCAAATTTACAAAATTTTCCTGGGGTGATCCACCTGGAGCCCCCCACCTCACAATTTTTCTTTGCACCTTTGGCAGTCAGATATCTATCATCCTGGATTTTCTCTTTAAAGTGTTGGCAACCCTACTCTTACAGAGCATGCATTGCCCTCCCTACCACCCCCCTTATCCACTTCAAATGCTTACATCCCAACAAAATCTCTATTCTATTTGAAAATATTTCCACTGACATAACCCCCAGTCCATATATCACTGCACAGAACATCTATTTCTTCCTTTCACCCACGTATATAATCTATGTTTGCCACAAAACATCTTGTCACAGATTTGAAAAACTGCTCTAATTAAACCCCTCCCAAATCAACCCAACCCAAAAGATATCTCTCACTTCCAGCCAGTATCCATCCTACAATTTTGGGCAATTTACTAGAAAAGATAGTCTATACCCATCTCTCTCTCTATATATATATATATATATATATGCATATGCATGTGTGTGTGTGTATATATATATATATATATATATATATATATATATATATATGTATATATGGGTCTACCTGACAACGCCGAAAGCTGACAATGCTGACGATGAGAACACCAACACCAGAAGATCGAAAACTGAGATGACCGACGGATGAAAACCCCGACGCTGAGAACACTGACATGTGAAAAGGCTGTGTAAGTATGCGGTAGTGACAGACGTTAGGGTTAGGGTGCAAGTAAGGTAAGTGTGCAATATTGATGGACTCTAGGGATAGGGGTGGGTTAAGTGAGTTAGGGCGCGGATTAGGTGAGTGTGCGATAGTGACAGTCTTTAGGGTTAGGGGCGGGTTAAGTGAGTTAGGGCGCGGGTTAGGTGAGTGTGCGATAGTGACAGTCTTTAGGGTTAGGGGCGGGTTAAGTGAGTTAGGGCGTGGGTTAGGTGAGTGTGCGATAGTGACCGTCTTTAGGGTTAGGGGCGGGTTAAGTGAGTTAGGGTTAGGGCGCGGGTTAGGTGAGTGTGCGATAGTGACAGTCTTTAGGGTTAGGGGCGGGTTAAGTGAGTTAGGGTTAGGGTGCGGGTTAGGTGAGTTTGCGATAGTGACAGTCTTTAGGGTTAGGGGTGGGTTAAGTGAGTTAGGGTTAGGGCGCGGGTTAGGTGAGTGTGCGATAGTGACGGACCTTAGGGTTAGGGTTTGGGTTAAGGTTATAGATAGTTGTGTATGTAAGGTTTAGTGTGGGTTTGTAAGGATTTTGGTGTGCTTGTGTTGTGTGTGTGCTTTTTGGACAGGGGATTTGTTTTGTTTGTTGATTGTCGGGATTGTGGTGTGTCGGGCATGTGAGGTTTCGTGTTTGTGAACTTTCGGTTATGTGGTGTCGGTGATTTCGTTGTCGGTGTTGTAGTGCATCGGTGTTGTCAGGTAGACCCATATATATATATATATATATATATATATATATATATATATATATATATATATATATATATATATATATATGTATATATACGCACACACACACACACACACACACACACACACATATACATATCCAGCAGTACCACCTGTTCTCCTCAGATCAGCATGGATTCTAGCCTGGAGTAAGTACTGTGACATCACACATTCAAGACTCTGGTGTTGGCCTCTTCACGTGTTCCCTATTTATACACCTGACAAAGGCATTTGACCTCATTGACCAATGTCTTCTCCAAAACAAAGTAATTGAAACTGGCATCAGTTCAGACTAAGATCAGTTCAACCAATGGGTCATAAACCATAAACTGCATCTCAACCAAGACAAAAACTTTGCTTTTTGGAATTCCACAGAAAATTTACCAAGCACTGGTGAGATGATTATCTTTGACTTGCGCAACCATTCCATAACAGCTTCTACCTTTAAATAGTTAGGATTATGGCTTGATCAGTCACTAAACTTCCATTTCCACACAGATAAAGTGAAAGCCAAAATAAACTCCCTCTTCAGGGCCAAAAAGTCATCCCCTTTTCTATCTCAGCTAGACAGCACAGGTATTGTCAAAGGAAGTCTTCTTTCTCAACTTGAATATGGGCTTCTAATTTTTGCTTCAGCCTCCAAGAAAATTATCGCCACACTCCAGACTCTCTCTAACAGAATTTGCCAATTCATTACAAACTCGCCTCTCTGTGAGCATCACTGTCTCACTCTAGAAAAACCCAAATGGCTACCCATAAAACAGATATCTTCCCAACTGTTAGGATCCCGACTCTACAAACTACTTCAGCTCCCCACATTTACTATCCTTGTAGCTAGACTTCATGAAAAAAATGTCCTCATACAGCCTAAGACACTATGCACAAGCCACACCAAATCTCATTACCCCTAGAGTCAGTCTGCACTGCACTGCCTTGCACATGCTTTCTCCTCTCAGGCACCTCCTCTTTGGCAATCTCTCTGTTTGTCAAATGAAACATCTATGCCAGGTGTATAGGAGTGTGCTGTGGCAGTAATCTAGGAGGACTAAAACTCTGAGCTGTTAGTGAGTTATTTCCTGTGCCTAGGGTACAGTGTTTGATTTTTCCACTTTCATTTCTCTACTGCGTGGCTCTGGGCAAGTCACTTAATCAGACAGTGCTTCTGGGTTGTCCATGAAATGGGACAATTTGTCCATTGGTCAATAAACTGGTAAAAGATAAATAAATAAGATAAAAAGGTGTCTTGAAGATATCTCCACACAGTTTAAGGTGCTGGTTGAGTACCTCGAGTACCACTTTAATACAATACAGATAGCTTCTTTCACTGTAATAAACTGGCCTGTTCCAGGCTGAAGGGAAAGGAACCCCATTCAGACCCCAGTTGCGCAATGTTCTTCCTGAAGTATGTTTGTACTGGTTAGCTATAATCCTTTGTAGGATTACGTAAACAGTAAAACATGCCCTTGGCAAATTTAAACTTCACCACTCGTAGTATTCTGTACACCATATTGTAATTTACTCATCTCCCCATTTGTACATAGTATTCCAACTTACTTCTCTAGATTTTTTAGCAGTTCAGTTTGACTGACATGCAACGAAGATATTTATTATTCCATATTGTCCTAACTTTCAACAAAAAGGGAAACAAACTGCGTGCAGGTGAAGCTGCAGTAAACAAAGGATGCTAATGACAGGCAGCCCTTTCACTCTCCAGTCCCATATCATAAGCACACAGGCAAAAGCTGCTATTCAACCACCGTCACCACAATTACTGTGCGGTAAAAAAAAACAACTCTCAGAGTAAGCCTGAGGTAAAGTCAGCTTTACTACAACAAAAGGGGAAACAAACTGCGTGCAGGTGAAGCTGCAGTAAACAAAGGATGCTGATGACAGGCAGCTCTTTCACTCTCCAGTCCAGTATCATAAGCACATAGGCAAAAGCTGCTATTCAACCACCATCACCACAATTACTGTGCGGTAAAAAAATAACTCTCAGAGTAAGCCTGATGTAAAGTCAGCTTTACTACCACCTCTCCCAAAGTAGGGTAAAAGCAACCCCCTCAACACACCTACAGTACCTCATAATAAGTAAAAGAAACCCCCAAAACATATTTGAAATTCAGTGGAATGCTGCTGCAAACAATTAGTCTGTGCATTTGCTCTCCCAGTTCAGTATTTTTTTCTTAAAGTATAACCACAATTGAATATGGAGACCCCACCAAAATAGGAATAAGGGGTGCCTGTTGAGTTTCTGAGGAATGTAACTGCGAACCCTGGAATAGCAGAACTGCAAGCACAGAAGAGATTGTATTCTAAATCCAAGTTGAGGTGCCACTGTGAATTCTGTCTTCTGCTAGGTACAGGAGTCTCAAAGTTAATTTTCTTTTTTCAGTGACAAATAATTTTATTTTTGGAGTTGCAGGAACCACAATTTCAGGTCCTTCACTTATGGTAGAGGGCCATAGGAGCACATGAAAAATACAAAAAAGTAAATAAATAACCGAGAGAACAGTTTCAGGCCAAATGAAGCATGATTTTCTGCCGTGGATTCCGACTTGCAAGTTCAGTGAAGCAGTTCAGTAATTCAAACAGAGCTGCTGTTCATCAGTGGGTTTCATTCATCAATGGCTTTCATTCATCTTCCTCCTCCCATACTTGTAGTGCACCTGGCATTATGACCTATTCTTGCTCATCTACTATACTTTCTGTCCTTTACCTAGCATTTATATTTATATTTATATTTCTGTCGTTCCTCACTAGACCCCTTGCTTTGCAGAGAGGTCTCCGCTGTTGTTACCATGACATGTACTTTAATAGATAAAATAAGTATGAGTGGGTTCAAAGCATTACAGTAAGCTTGAGTGGGTTCAAAGCATTAATCTTTCTTAAAAAAAATAAATAAATAAAAAGTATGGAATATGTCATGTTTTTTATATGCATTGGTTAGTGTATTCATGATTTGTGATGTAATTGATTAATTAGTGTGTTCATTGTCTAATTATACAAAGGATTTTAATTGTTGCTTTTGGTGTTTCTGAAGAAGTCTTTGACAAAAGAGATTAAACATTTTTACGCTAAGCCCTTTGGTACTTTTTGTTGGCGAACATTTTCTTTTATCCACATTTCGTTGGGGTTTGAGTCTGTGGTTAGAGTGATTTCAGATTTTTTGGTTGCCTTTTTTCACTCGACCAGTGGTGGTGTTTTGAAGAATTAATCTCCCTTTGCTTGGATTCTTCATCTAAATCATGATGAGACAAATAATGACAGGTAATCTCCCTTTTACCTTGAGGAAGCATAGAAGCTTGTTGATCTGTCTCTACACTTGCAACTCTGTTAGAATAATCAACTGTGTGTACCCTGATTTCCTTGAACCAGCAATGTACCTTTCTTCCGGGCAGCTTACAGGAATTCCAGTTTCTCTTGATTGCTTAGAATATTCACCACCACAGATCAGAGGAGAGTACCTTGTGATTTAGAGGCATGTTATCACGCTCATTGAATCCTCTCAGTAAGTAATCACCAAAACCAAGGATTTGAACCTTCACTAACATATAAATAAAGCATATCAGAGGGATAGTTCTGTTATCCAAAATTGCCTCTGTATGTTAAATAGAGTGTCACCCTTGCCTCCTTCAAGAATAACTACAATCACTGGATGGGTACCTTCAAGTTCATCCTTGGCCTAATATGTTTTGCTCCCTAGAAAGAGGGAACTACAGCATGAGGGTGGTATTTTGCAATGTGTACATGCTTTTCAGACTTAATTGCCTTGTAATGCCTATGATGGCCACATGCTGTAAGACATATGGTAGCCATTTGCTGCAAAACACTGGCATGCTTCAACATTTTTATGTTATGTTGTCCTATCTCTCCTTCATACTTGCTGGTTGGGTTTGGAACTGAGCATGTGTTCCAACTCAGCCTATTATTAAAGCTCGAGAGCTTCCACCAGCTCGAGTCTACACCCTATTCCATCATGCTTAGGGAAGATTACCCAGATCTCGTTTGCTGCTAAACTTGATTGGGTGCTTCCTACTAGGCTCCAGGCTAAGTAGAAAGATTTTTCTCTTCTTCTGTTTGTATAGTCTATATTTGATTTTTTTGGGGTTATATTAGTGTAGTTTTACTGTGAGTGTAGTTTACTGCGAAAGTTGTTTCACCTTTGTGCTTGTTTGTCTGCTTATGGGTTTCGTTCCTGCTAGGCCCCATTTTGCCCTAACCCGCGTTCATTTGGTTGTGTCCTTAGTCAGTTTTTTGTCTTACTTGCCTGTTTGTAAAGAGTTTGTTTAAGTTAGAGAACCCTTTAATCTGCCCATTTAAGTTTTAGGGCTTAACCGTTCCCTTGTGTGTTGCAGTTAAGAGTGTGTCATTTTAATTAGAGACCTCTTCTCTTACAAGAAAACATGTAAGAGGAAACATATAGACTCCCCCAAGTCTGCCGCTTCAGACACGGACTTAGATGATTCAAAAGGGTCCCCATGGTCACCCTCTGAGGATGTCTCCTTTTTTGACATATTCGAGATCCTGAAGCAGAGAGGTGGCTGGAAGGCCCTTACCCCTTTTCAGGATGAGTTCGTATAACTGGAGACCTTTGGGTCTCGACCTTCCACCTCTTGGGTGTCTCCACCTTTTGATCAGCTTCTGGGGGTAGTTAGTTGAAAGGCATGGGGCTCTCCAGAATCTATAGAACCTGTTCCAAGGAGGCCCACCAAATTTATAACTGTCCTGTCTGACAAGCAATTCTTGACAAAAGGTGTCCCGGTAAATGCTATGTTGGTGGCAGTGGCCACCAAAAAGGAGTTAGCTGAGACTTCTTCATCTGTCCATCCACCAAATAAAGAATCTCGTATGATGGACAGATATGGAAAGCATGTGTTTTCGTCAGCGACCTTTACACTCAGTTCACTGAACTACTTAACCCATTTTACCAGACTCCAGAGGGATCTCGTGAAGGAGCTAGAAGATACCCTCCAAGATCCTGCAGCTGCAGGGGCATCAGACAAGGTGTCCTCTCCCAGCTTGTAACCTTAAATTCCATAGTCAATTCCTCCATGCTGCTTATTTCATATGCAGCCAATGGAGTGAGTATGGCAGCAGGTACAGGAATAGCTCTGAGAAGGCATTCCTGGATGCACCTTTGCAAGTTTGCTGAGCCCTTCAAGTCTTGTTTCACTGATGCCCCTTTTGATGGCTCATCCTTGTTCAGGCCAAAAGTTAGCAACTCTGACCAGGTGCGAGCAGGAAGGCAAAACTCTGTCTGCCTTGGGAGTAAATTTTTCCCTCCCTACAAAGCCTTACCCCAAAGGCCAGAAGTGGGGGGAAATGTGGTTCCGGAAATCCCAAAGAGCTTTGCCAGATGCATATGGTGATCTTTCCCCAGGGGCAGAGGAGGAAATAATGGAAGACGCTGACCTCATGGCAGAGGGAATCTGCAGAATCAGGGTGACAGAGATATGTTCTCTGGCAGATCCTTCCAGTACTCCTGAAAGGAGGCCCGACTGTCCACCTTTGGAGGCAGTCAGGGCAGACTATCAGTGTACCCAAAACCCTGGCTAATCATCAGTCAAGACAAATGGGTACAGTCAGTAATATCCAGGAGATACAACCTACCCTTCTCCACCTCACCCCCACAAACAAAATCAGTCCCAGACATTCCACCCAGTCAAAGGGATCAAGCAACCCTAGAGACACAAAGGTTGCTAAGAAAGAGTCATCCAGGAAGTTCCCGCAGACCAAATCGGATCCAGAACTTACTCAAGGTTCTTTTTAGTTCCAAAAAACAGGGGACTGGAGGCCTATTTTGGATCTCAGCAAGCTGAACAAGTCTGTAAAAAAAAATCAAAGTTCCAGATGGTGACACTGCAGTCTATCCTTCCATTTCTGGGGAAAGACAACTGGATGTGCTCAGTAGATCATCAGGATGTGTACTACCATATAAAAATGGACAGGTGATCCAGGAGACATCTATGCTTTTGGTCGGGCACCAGTCATTACCAATTACAAGCTCTTCCCTTTGGTCTCACTACAGTCCCCAGAGTGTTCACCAAATGCATGGCAGCAGTCATGGCTTACCTGAGGTGTCTAGGATTCCGGGTGTTTCCGTACTTAGACAACTGGCTCCTCAACACCACCACCAAGCATTTACTAACCAAAGCAAGAGACACTACCTTCCATTTATGCTTGGAACTGGGCATTACCATAAATTTTGAAATTCTGCCTTGTTGCTGTCACCACATATTACATTCATAGGAGTGGACTCAAACACAGAAAACATGGTAGCAAAACAACAGAGAACAGATGCTGCGTCATCAAGTTTTCCATTTTGCTTTTGAGAAGGAAGGTTCAGGCAAAGTTCATTTTAAAGGTTTTAGTCACCATGGCAGCAGCCATAACACTGATGCCTCTAGCACGTTTACACATGAGAGCCCTCCAGTGGTTACTTTTTGCTCAATGGTCCATGCAGGAGTTATCCAAGTCCCACAAGATTATCATTACAGACTCCTGCAAGAAGGACCTACACTGGTGGCTTCAGTCCAACCAGGTAGTACTGGGAAGACCGTTCACTCTTCAACAACCATTAGCTACATTGACCATGGATGCTTCCCAGATAGGGTGGGGGGCGTTATCTGGGAAAAGACAGTCCAAGGAACTTAGCAAGGACATGAGTACCACTTGCACATCAATGTCCTAGAGATGAGAGCTGTGTGTTTAGCATTGCAGGCATTCCAGAACACTCTTCTAACAGGTACAGTTGCAATACAGATGGACAACATGTCGGTAGTGTGGTATATCAGCAAACAAGGTGGAACCAGATCCTACTCCCTTTGTCGAGAGGCTCAGAGTTTGGCAATGGGCAGTCTCTGATCAACGCTTTTGGATTGCAACGCATATTCCAGGGAAATCCAATGTGATAGCAAACAGACTGAGCAGAGCAATCCTAATGCCTCACAAGTGGTCCCTGAAAAAGGAAATTGCGAACCAGATTTTTCACAAATGGGGTCAGCCTTGCTGAGATCTCTTTGGCACGTCCATGAATACCAAATGCAGAAGCTACCTTGCCTAATCCCCACTCTGGGGGAGTCACTAAGGGATGCACTTGTTCACGATTGGCCCCTGGGACTTCTTTATGCCTTTCCCTCTTTTCCACTAATCCCGAAAGTTATACAGAAAGCCAAATCATTGAGTTGCAGGTTAATACTCGTCGCTCCATACTGGCCTCTCCAAATCTGGTTCCCCTTCCTATGGCCTCATCTCCAAGAAGAGCCATGGATTCTAGACCCAGTTTCAGATCTTCTGACTCATCAGTCAGGAACGCTCCATCCCTCTGTCCAAGTCCTCAAACTGACCGCTTGGCTGCTCCACTTCCAGTCTTAGCCAGGCTTCCAGACATTTCTCCTGCAGTGAGTCACATCATAGTCTTTTCTCATAAAACAATGACTAGAAAGCTTTATGCTAGCAAATGGAAAAGATTTTCTTGTTGGGCTTCCAGGAATCACATAGCCCCTTTCACAGCCCCTGTAACTGCAATTTTAGATTTCTTAGCAGAACTTTTTAATGAAGGTGCAGCAGGCACTACCATACAAGTGCAATTGGCCACCATATCCAGCTACCACTTAGGAGACATGGGGTCTAAGATAATGTTTCATAAGTTGTGCAAAGCCTTCCTGAGAGCTACCTTTTTACTAAGGCCTCCAATAAGAGAACCACCACCTCCTTGGGACCTAAATTTGGTACTGACTACCCTGATTCTCCCACCATATAAACCAGCTTCCTCTTGCCAGCTAAAATTTCTAACATGGAAAACACCCTTTTTAATAGCCGTCACTTCAGCTAGGAGGGTTTCAGAACTACAAGCCCTATCAATATGCCCCCTTACTTAGTCTTTCATAAATATAGAGTCGGTCTTAGAACCAATCCTTCATTCCTTCCCAAAGTGTGTTCAGAGACCAATTTGAATCAGTCCATTGACCTACCTGTTTTTTTTTTCAAACTATGGCAACAAGGCATAATATATGCTTCACCAATTGGATGTCCACAGGCAGTTACACTTCTACTTACACAGAACAAAGGAGTTCAGAAAATCTGACCAGTTATTTGTATCCTTCTCAGAAATCAAAAAAGGTGCACCAATTTCAAAAGTTACTTTCTCAAAATGGCTTACTGACAACATCACCTATGCATATGATTCTCAGCACAAACAACTGCCAGGGAAAATTAAAGGCCACTCAACTAGAGCTATGTCAATGCCAGCCGCATTTCAGGCTAGACTTCTTATGGATTCAATTTGTGCTGCAGCCACATGCGTCAAACCTCATACATTTATCGCTCATTACAAAGTAGGTGTGGCCTGCCAAAACAGAGCTTCTTTTGGTTCTCTCCTGCTCTGAAGAGTTTATTCCCTTGCGCCACCCAAGAAAGAAGGTGCTAGGGATGCTGTCCAAACCAGCAAGAATGCAGGCGAGATAGGACAACATACCATAAAGAAGTTATGTAATCACCATAACGTTCCATGTTTGTTGACCATATTCTTGCCTCCCACTCTCCTTCCACCAACCTTCGCTCCTGGAGGATTGAGAGGAAGTCTATACATTGGTGAATTGTGTTCTGATTCCCTTCTTGTCTCATGAGAGATAAGCTAATAGCTATTTTCATTGGGTTTTTAGCATAAAATCTTCAAAATGCTAGTAATTTGCAAACAAGATCTGGGTAATCTTCCCTAAGCATGATGGGATATGGTGTAGCCTCTAGCCGGTGGAAGCTCTCGAGCTTTAGTAATAATGCTCAGTTCTGAACACAAACAGCAAGAGTGAAGGTGAGAATATGGACAACAAACATGGAATGTTATGGTGAGTACATAACTTCTTTTTTTTCTTGTATCCTATGTATTCTAACATTGTTTTCTTCCCCAGAGTTATCAGTATGTGCACCAGAATGGTTGTTACTGGATAGGAACAAAAATGCTAAATTGTGAATTAAGCATCTGGCTTTTACTGCTCTTTTTTTCTTTTTTAAACACACTTTAGATTCATTTGCAGTCATTTTGGTCTCCCTTGGAAGTTGACGGTGTTTTGCATTTGGTTGTTACAGTAATACTTTTTCCACACTTTAGATTCATTTGCAGCCATTTTGGTCTCCCTTGGAAGTTGACGGTGTTTTGCATTTGGTTGTTACAGTAATACTGTTTCTTACACTTTAGATTCATTTGCAGCCATTTTGGTCTCCCTTGGAAGTTGACGGTGTTTTGCATTTGGTTGTTGCAGTAATACTTTTTCCACACTTTAGATTCATTTGCAGCCATTTTGGTCTCCCTTGGAAGTTGACGGTGTTTTGCATTTGGTTGTTACAGTAATACTTTTTCTTACACTGACACCTTGTGCACTCACCCATCTGCATTCATCACTGCCACTTCCAAGTCTTGTATTTTGGTGACAGTTTAGTTATAGTCACCTTTGAATTCAACTATTAGTATTCTAACAAGCTTATTTTTAATTGATGGGCGCCAGTGCATGTTCATAGGTTTTTACTAGTCTGATGACCACAAGGGCCTTTTTAAGCCTAGCCATGCATCCCAAATCACTGACAAGTTCTGGCACCCTTGATAAGTGTAAGCAAGGACTTGGAAGATGAAACATTTACAAGCAGGTACCTGGAAGATGAACCATTTACAAAGCTGCCTGTGTCCATTAGAGAGACAGGTGCCAAACCAAGGACGAATTTCCTGTTCCTCATCTAATTCTCCAAGTTACAGTTGAATCGGGTTAGGGAGGAACTCTGTTTCACATGGATGGGGAGCCTGTTTCAGAGATGGTGAAATCTCTGGGATACATACCTGTCTCTCCAACAGGTCTTATTTATATCACAGGCAAGGTTTAAGTCTTTAGAATGGGTAATTCTGGTGCTGTTTGTTTGCAGATGTGCAGGAGATCCATCAGAGGTGGGGGTCTGACAATGCCCTGTGTGCCAGGTGTAGATCTCCCCTCAACAGCCTGTGGGAGGCCAGAATACAGGGATAGGGCCTTGAGGCGAGTAGGACATGTTACTTATGCTCTGTATTCTTTCAGTGAGGAACCTCTGTAGACATTCCAATTGTTGGATATGCCTGGTTAAGTATGCACCAAAGAGGGCATTGTACTCTATGATAGGTCTGATGAATGCCGAATTCAGTGGAATAATGACTTCCTTGGACCTAGATGCTATACCATTGTTTATAAGTTGAGCAACATAGAATGATTTCCTCAGTACTGACTTGTGATGGTCAAGTTTAGATTACTGTCTATGTGTATCCCCAAGTTCTTGACTACTGGGTCAACTCTAAGGGATGTGTTGTCAATATGACATTTACCAGGGGTGGATGACTTCCTAAAGGATACTGTTATGCATTTCTTGGCATTTAGTTTTAGTCCATGGCCCCGACACCAGTTGTTTGTCTGTGTCAGCCCTTCCTGGAGAAAATTTATGTCACTGTGGGATTCAGTGATACCTCCTAATTTGCAATCATCTGCAAATTTAGTCAGCCAGAGACCAATGACATTAGCCTTGACTTCAGGGAAGTAAATGCCAAAAAGGAGCAGTCCAAGGACTGATCCCTAAGGGACTCCACGTGTGACTAGCCTCTTTGTAGAGGTAGACTCCACAATTATAACTTCCTGGGTCCTGTCTGTGAGCCACTTGGCTATCCACCAGGTGGCATAAGGGTTTATACCTAACCTCTTGAGTTTGTCAATGATGCCTGAGTGGGGTATTGTGTCAAATGCCTTGGCCAGGTCAAGGTAGGCAGCGTGACATATTTTGTCCTCATCCATTGATTTGGTGACCTTCTCAATGAAGTCTACCAGGTTAAGTAGGCATGACCTGTATGTGACAAAACCAAGCTGGGTTGTGTCCAGTGTCTGGAAGTTTAATATATCACTATTGATCATTTCCATGATAGTTCTTTCCATGGCTTTACATATAAGACAAGTGATACTTATGAGTCTGTAGTTTCCAGGGTCTGTAGGTGGCAGCAGAGTGATGACTGTTGCTGTTCTCCCCTCATGAGGCATGAAGCCTGTTTGGAGGCTACAATTAAACAGGAATTCCAGGGGGGGCCTGATAGGTCATGTTTCATTATATTTAGAAACCATCCTGGGATATTGATTGGGCCCATTGACTTGGTGATCTTGACCTTATAGAGAGCATTAAAGACTTGTTCCCTAGTAATAGCAAGGGGAGTTATATTTGATGGTATTTCCTGAGGGAAGGAAGAGGGGAGAGGGGGTAAAGTTGGAACTGAATTTGTCGGCCATGATCTTGGATGCTGGTTCTCTCTCCAGATCCCCAGACCCAATCTGGTACTTTTCCCCACTGTCAGAAAGAAGATTGAGGCATTCCTGTATGGTATCATATTTGCAGCCATAGGGATTATTTTTATTTTTTTGTCCTTCACCTTCTCTACTCCCACATCCACAGTGCAGTGGCATATGGACCTTAAGGCCGAGCATATTTGTTGGCATATGCCCCACTACATGAAAGCTTTGGTTACATCCTCAGTGTATAACCATTAGGGCTATACATTAAGATCCTGCCTCTCCCTCTGGGATAGGCAAACCAGTAAACTACTGTTATAAACTTATTGTCCACTCTCAGCCAACACTTCCAGGACCAGGCAACTGAAGGAGCAGACTGAGGTTTGCCAGTTTAACTTAGCAAGCCCTGGAAAGTCCATCTCATCTTCTGCCACAACAGCCCCCTGCTTGCATACATGAAAGACCTTGTAGCTACAGCTTTTTACACCTCAGGCAATATCTTCAGAAAGGCTTGGATCTTTCTAAATCAACATTTGCCTGCTTATATTTATTGATGAAGTTTTTCTACTCTACATTAAATGAACAGCCACACTGTAGACATGTTGAAATTCTCTCACTATCAGATTTTTTTTTTCTATCAGAGCTCCTCTTAAAGAAGCTAGGTCTTTCTCATGTAGTGCTTGCTTGACAGTACCCCATTATACCCTCTTTTATTATACATGAAGTTTAAAAACTTACAGTAGATATCATACATATATTTCATTTTATTTATTATTTATCTGACATTTGTTGACCGGGAGTGTCTGACTGAGCAAATGTCCCTTTTCAGTGGAGGCCCAGGGAGAACAGCTCCACAATAGCACATAAAATTAATAACAGATAAACAAAAATGAAAAAGTACATATAAATGTATAAAATAGATAAGATACATAAGTACATATAAATGAAGAAAATACAGTAAGTAACACAGTATAAGCTTGCTAGAAGCAGTAGTAACCTTTGTAGATTTTACAGTATACGTACAGCGAGGAGAAGCAATGTCCTTATTATTTTGAGACAAGCTATATCACAAAGCATTTGCTTGAAACAGTGGATCAGTTATTTACAAATTACATAATATGAAAATCAAGTCAGTGTGAAAGACAATGAAAGAAAAAGTGAAAAAGAGAGATTTTTGTTGTTTCTTTTTTAGTAGATACCTAGCATTAAGGCCAATTGACAATGAACTGCTTCAGTATAGTGTAGTCAAGGAAAGTCAGTGCTGTTGAAGACTGGCTAGGAATTAGAGTTACAAGACGAATTATTGAGAAGATAATAAGAGCCTTTTTGAATTGATATGTTGTCTTTCCTGATGTCAGTGGGAAGCTTGTTCCAGTTTTGGGCAGGGGACTAGCTGTATAAGTTTTGGCCAAAGTTATTTTTGGGCTTAAAGATTTTTCGGTGTTGTAGGTTAGAGATCCTTAGGGATCTAGGTAGAATATAGAGAGTGACCAGAGAGGAGATGTTAGGGCATGTGGTAGGTTTGTAGAGAACAGAATGAATGATAAATAGTTGAGACAGTAGTAGTTCACAGGGAGCTCAAGCAAATTTAAGGCAGAGAGTGAATGACAGTGATGTGAGTTTGGGGACTGAATAGCAGAAAACCATGCAATTTTGTTAGGTGCTTTTGAGTTTCACTCGTAGAGAAGTCTGAAGGTTAGTTAAGATTTGTGAGCCATGGGCAGGCTGGGGAGAAAATAAGCAAGAGCTAGTGTTACTCTCGAATCTTTACTAAGGAACTTGTTGTTTCTGTAGAGTAGTCCAAGGTTATGGTGAGTTTTCTTAATGCAGTGGTGAACATGAAGGTCAAATTTAAGTTGGCCATCAATTATGGCCACTAGCAGTTTTGTATGGGGTTCTACGTTGATTGTGGTGATAGATGAGCTGATATAGAAGGTAGATACATGGGTTTGTCGAAAATCCTATGTGAAAATACAAAATACTTATAAATTCTTGCTATTGAACCCTTCAGTTCCTTCAAAACAGTAATAACCTGCATGTGTTTGTATGTTTTGTAAAAGTACTTTCTCTAGAAATCAGTGCTTACACTTAGTCAAGTCTTTCTGCGGCATTCTTTTTGCTTTACTTAGTCAGATGGAGGGTATAGATCTCTGATGACATGGAGACTCCTAGCGCAATGAAACTAATAGGGCTGTGATGACATGGTGACTCTTGCAGTAATGAAACTAATAGATTTATGATGACATGGTGACTCCAAGAGTAATGAAACTAATAGGTCTATGATGACATGGTGACTACTTGATTAATGAAACTAATAGGTCTATATGAAATTAATAGATATATGATGACATTGTGACTCCTACAGTGATGACATTAATACTTCTATGATGACATGGTGACTCCTAGAGTAATGAACTAATAGGTCTATGATGACATAGTAACTCTGAGAGTAATGAAACTAATAGGTCTATGATGACATGGTGACTCCTAGAGTAATGAATCTAATAGATCTATGATGACATAGTAACTCCTAGAGTACTGAAACTAATAGGTCTATGATGACATGGTGACACGTAGAGTAATGAAACTAATAGGTCTGTGATGACATGGTGACTCCTAGAATAATGAAACTAATCGGTTTATGATGACATGGTGAATCCTAGAGTAATGAAACTAAGAGGTCTATGATGACATGGTGACTCCTAGAGTAATGAAACTAATAGGTCTATGATGACATAGTGACTCCGAGAGTAATTAAACTAATTGGTCTATGATGACATGGTGACTCCTAGAGTAATGAAACTAATAGGTCTATGATGACATGGTGACTACTTGATTAATGAAACTAATAGGTCTATATGAAATTAATAGATATATGATGACATTGTGACTCCTACAGTGATGACATTAATACGTCTATGATGACATGGTGACTCCTGGAGTAATTAAACTAATAGATTTATGATGACATAGTGACTCCAAGAGTAATGAAACTAATAGGTCTATGATGACATGGTGACTCCTAGAGTAATGAACTAATAGGTCTATGATGACATAGTAACTCTGAGAGTAATGAAACTAATAGGTCTGTGATGACATGGTGACTCCTAGAGTAATGTAACTAATAGATCTATGGTGACACGGTGACTCCTAGAGTAATGAAACTAATAGATCTATGATGACATAGTGACTCCTAGAGTACTGAAACTAATAGGTCTATGATGACATGGTGACACGTAGAGTAATGAAACTAATAGGTCTGTGATGACATGGTGACTCCTAGAATAATGAAACTAATTGGTTTATGATGACATGGTGAATCCTAGAGTAATGAAACTAAGAGGTCTATGATGACATGGTGACTCCTAGAGTAATGAAACTAATAGGTCTATGATGACATAGTGACTCCGAGAGTAATTAAACTAATTGGTCTATGATGACATGGTGACTCCTAGAGTAATGAAACTAACAGGTCTATGATGACATGGTGACTCTCAGAGTAATGAAACTAATAGATCTATGATGACATAGTGATTCCTATAGCAATGAAACTAATAGGTCTATGATGACATGGTGACTCCTAAAGTAATGAAACTAACAGGTCTATGATGACATGGTGACTCCTAGAGTAATGAAACTAATAGGTGTATGATGACATGGTGACTCCTAGAGTAATGAAACTAAGAGGTCTATGATAACATGGTGACTCCGAGAGTAATGAAACTAATTGGTCTATGATGACATGGTGACTCCTAGAGTAATGAAACTAATAGGTCTCTGATGACATAGTGACTCCTAGAGAAATCTATGATGACAAGATGACTCCTAGAGTAATGAAACTAATAGGTCTATGATGACATAGTGACTCCTAGAGTAATGAAACTAATAGGTCTATGAAGTCATGGTGACACCTAGAGTAATGACACTGATAGGTCTATGATGACTCCTAGAGTAATGAAACTAATAGATCTATGATGAGATGGTGATGCCTAGAGTAATGAAACTAATAGGTCTATGATGATATGGTGACTTCTAGAGTAATGAAACTAATTGGTCTATGATGACATAGTGACTCCTAGATTTATGAAACGAATCTGTCTATGATGACATGGTGACTCCAAGAGTAATGAAACTAATAGGTCTATGATGATATGGTGACTTCTAGAGTAATGAAACTAATTGGTCTATGATGACATAGTGACTCCTAGATTTATGAAACGAATCTGTCTATGATGACATGGTGACTCCAAGAGTAATGAAACTAATAGGTCCATGATGACATGGTGACTCCTAGAGTAATGAACTAATAGGTCTATGATGACATAGTGTCTCCTAGAGTAATGAACCTAATAGGTTTATGATGACATGGTGACTCCTAGAGTAATGAAATTAATAGGTCTATGATGACATAGTGACTCCTAGAATAATCTATGATGACAACATGACTCCTAGAGTAATGAAACTAATAGATCTATGATGACATGGTGATGCCTAGAGTAATGAAACTAATAGGTCTATGATGATATGGTGACTTCTAGAGTAATGAAACTAATAGATCTGTGATGACATGGTGACTCCTACAGTAATTAAACTAGTAGGTCTATGATGACATGGTGACTCTGAGAGTAATGAAACTAATTGGTCTATGATGACATGGTGACTCCTAGAGTAATGAAACTAATAGGGCTATGATGACATAGTGACTCCTAGAATAATCTATGATGACAACATGACTCCTAGAGTAATGAAACTAATAGGTTTATGATAACATGGTGACTCCTAGAGTAATGAAACTAACAGGTCTATGATGACATGGTGACTTCTAGAGTAATGCAACTAATAGGTCTGTGATGACATGGTGACTCCTAGCACAATGAAACTAATAGGTCTATGATGACATACTGACTCTGAGAGTAATGAAACAAATAGATCTATGATGACATAGTGATTCCTAGAGTAATGAAACTAATAGATCTATGATGACATGGTGACTCCTAGAGTAGTGAAACTAATAGGTCTATAATGACATAGTGACTCCTACAATAATAAAACTAATAGATCTATGATAGAGTAATGAAACTAATAGATCTATGATGACATGGTGACTTCTAGAGTAATGAAACCAATAGGTCTATGATAACATGGTGACGCTTATGAAACTAATAGGTCTGTGATGACATTGTGACTCCTAGAGTAACTAAACTAGCTCACTCTCCACCATCCAAAAGCAAATATGACAGAATGAAAGTATTTTTGGAGGGGAACATGTGCTTCCCAGTTCTCAAAGTATGCATGCCTACTCTGATACTGTTGCATTATGCAAGCGAGTGCTGTCAGCTAATGCTAAGGTACAGTTGCCTTTGTGTTGATATATGTATTTTGAGGGGGCAGGTATGTTCTATGCAAGGCTGTTTCTTTCACCAACAGTTTGTATAGAGGAAATTATTTTTTAGTAACATTTTATTCATTTTTTAGAAACAATGTGCTCAGAAATAAAGACTTAACAAAAATCCTTTGCAAAACTGACTTTTGATAAGTAATCTATCTTTATTCTGAAACTTTGTGATAGCATTACACTTCACTGACGTATGAATATAGCAAGCATATTAGAGGGATAGATCTGTTTTCTAACAATTACCCCTTTGTATTACAAGTAGGTTTGGAGTCATCATTTTGTGGTGAAGGCTAGTTCAAACTTTTTGTCTCACTAAGAAAACCAAGTTTACTGAAGTGTCTTTCCTTCTTTCTTGTCAAGTGCTATACAGGAAACATAATAATTCAGTGAAAGGGCTCATTTTCTTTAAAAATTCAATATATTTGATGCCTTATACGAGTTATTTTTAGTTGTAATAGAATGACTGGTTGAAATCCACCTTTTAACCATAATAAAAGGTTGATTAAGTGCATAGTCTAAAACAACGATTCAAGGGATGTATGTCACCCCCCTACTGCACGAGGTAGCCAACTGCTGGGCTGATGCATCTCTGGGTAAGGAGAATTCCCTTTTGCAGAACCTCCCAGGATGACCACATTCTCACTCAAATGTTCTCATTCTCTTCCTTTGATGGTAGCCAGCACTTCATCCATCCTCTTCCCCATTTCCAACAGGGTGGTCACTGTGCAGCATCAACTCCCCTTATTACTGTGCCCCTTTTTGGCTTGTTTGATGGCACTGCAGACTGCAGTGCCCAGTTGCAGTGAGAGGCGGTTTACTCAGTCACAAGTGCAGGCAACCAGGATGGCATTACAGGATGCTACTCTGATCCTTGCCTGAGATTGATGGAGAGAATACTTAATTGAAAGGACCTGTCCAGTTTGGTGTGGTTTATGTACTTGTTTGCTGTATAAGTTTCAATGATATAAAGAATTGGTGTTCAAGTGTCAAGTGCAACAAAAGAATAGTCATGTAATAATAATGATTAATAAATGGCTGGTCATAATGTCAAACATGTTGCTCGTGTAGTTTTGGGCTCCAGTCAGTGAAGATAGATTTCTCCCATACTTCTAAAAAGATGTTTTAATTCCTTCTCATTTTTTTGCGGTGTAAGTTCTAATTTCTGTGATTGTTGCTTATATGTGCCCCAAGTCCTTGACTAGTACTGGACTTTCCATTTCTTCTACCCTCGGTTTCAGCATCAAAAGAAGTGTTTAGAATTTTTCAGTTTCATTTCTAAATAAAATCCATAAAGCCTGGAGCTATATTGCTACATGTGTTGAACATAACAGGTAATATTTTAGCTATAAGATATTCAAGTTGTTTTTCTGCTAAAAGTTGTAAATCTGATGAAAAAATAAATATTTCCTGGCGCGTGAAACAAAGCAAAAAATTGCACAGATTGGTCTTTTTGCTCATTGCATCATGGAATGAAAATGTGATATCTTAGTTATTACCCTTTTAACTTAGTTACAGAGTCTGCTAAAGCTTCACATAGAGAAAACTGCAGGGATGTTGATTCTTGTAAAAAACTTTTAGGTTAGATTAAGAGTTTAATTTCTGCAGTCCAGATTGCAGAGGGACTTCTCATTTATGATTTTATTTTTCCTTTGCTTGATACTTTATCATTCATTCGTGAAGTGTGCAGCTTTTTTAGTTTTACAGCTGTTTAGTCTAAATTGACACTAGCCTGTCTATGTGTGATTCATTTACTCTGTTCATTTCTTTTTATTCAGTCATTACTTTATCTTGTTGTATCCTGATAATATTGTTTTATCTCTGATGTGAATTTCCAGCTCTTTATTTTTTTACTGTTTGTTAATTTCCTGCAGGGAGTTGTCTCTATGACAACAGTAGTCTCTAAAGCACTTTGTTTCCATTTGTACAGCATATAGATTGTGAAAGCAAAGTTAAAATTGACTGCATTGTATGCATTAGTTCATCTGTACATGGAATTAAAGGAGTTACTCCAAAGTTTTATCTGCCTTGTTTTGAGTATTTTTGTCATTTAGAATGTGCAGTAATTCTTGTAGAATGGTTTTCTAGTGATAGCTGACTAGGTTTGGAAAGTGGTTGGAGTCAGTTTATCTGCATTAAATCAAACTCCAAAAAATGTTGAAGTATTTTCAGTAATTTGTTAATTTATTATTGTAGTTTATTGCTCTTTTCATTCATTCATTCTTCAGTTATTTGCTTAAAACAGCAGACAAATGTTATGTTCATGCACCACACTCAAGCGCGCACACAAACACCACACACACTGCATACATACCTGCAGACATTTTGGAGTATCACCATTTTGCCTATGGCATGTCTTTGGCAAATGGGAGGAAAGAAGCAGACGGTAAAACCAGACATAGACACAGGGAGACAAGCACACAGCCAGCTCCAAACAGAGTATTTAGTAGGGGAGGAAAGTCTCAGACAGTTTCCTGCTCTAGGAAATAGTTAGCTTTCTGTTTAAGTTCTTAGCTGAGACTGTGCTAAGAAATACAGCCACAAGGTTATGGTCTGTGCTTAAAGCATTTGTCTTCCTTTACCCCAGCACATTCTGCAAGCTCATACAGTTAGTTGTATGCTTATTTATTCAGATTTGTTAAATGCGGAGGTAGACTGCTCCTGGGACCTTTTTCAAATAAAGCCCATGACAAGGTAGAGAGAAAGTGTATCCTGTACAGATAAACATGATACATTGTATTTAGCAGTACATGCTGTAGTAATGATAACATTGTATAATGAGTATGGAGAACATTATACATTGTGCAAACAGTACAGAATATGGCTGTTGATAAAATGGTAACAAAAGCTATTTGAAAAAAAGTACTTTGTGAATAGGTCATACAGTAAAATAATTCCTTCTTTTTAGTGTTGATGCATTAAAACTCATGATTGGTATAGTACTTAATTCAAGAGCATGATTATAGCTTGAACTAATAGAACTCTTTGTGAAGTTTATCATAAATGCCATATAAATGTTCACATATTATCCTGATCCTCAATATTTTGCACTCAATCCAGCAGTCTTTCATATCAGCAGGTGACTGGTCAGTTATCTACCACTGACAGACTTGTTCCAGGAAAAAGAAATTGGAATAGCTGTCTGTTTACTGTATTTCCCAATCATGTGTTACACTAACTAGTTATGCAGGTCTATATTTTCTGATTAATAATGAAATAAGGACAAACTAGTACTGTAGTAAAAACTGAGCAGAATGCAAGAGTAGATCAAGAATTAATTTTAGACGTTTTCCTAACCATCTTCACTGCTGTTCACAGTTCAAGGACAAGATAAATCTTAACTCAAAAATGTATAGTGCTTTAAGGAGGACATGATGTGCTGTAACGACTGAAGCTTTACTAGCAAAACTCATTCCAAGTTACTGACGCGGCTTAAGTTCCTTATTGATAACTTCCTCATTCCACAGCAGCTCTCAACCTTCTTACTCTGTAGAACAAGTACATCATGATGTGGAACAGATTGGCAAAATGCTGAGCATTGACTTCTTACTAACAGCTCATCCAAAGATGTTCACACGCTAGTTAAAATATATAACTTTATACTAATAAAAGTTTGTTAATTCATGAATTAATATGATTCAGTATTATTTACCATGGATATCAGTTAAAAATTCTTAATGCCAAATATGTGACAGACTCTTATAGTGTAGAACTGTGAGGAACGTGGACTGTTTAAAACTCAAAATAAGAAACATTTCTATAATGAGGTGCACTTGAGAGGTAGGCCTTATTCTAGAAAGAGGGAATGTCAGGATGTATCGTCAAAAGGCTGACTTTAAGTGGAAAAACTGTTGTATAAGAACCTTTAAGATGCACAGTTCCAACATTGTACTGACTTACCATTGCTAGTTGAGCTACTTTGCAGTGCCACATTGGGTGTGTACAGGAGATACTACGGTAGATGTACCACCCACTGCCATTGTCCATTGATAATGGATTGTAAACCCATCCCTTCACAGAGGTGGTAGAGACTCTAATAAGTAGAACAAAATTTGCAACCAGGGCAGTGGCTTTAAGATGAAAGTTACAAGATGGAAAGGTCCAGAAAAAGGGAAGGAAAAAAAAAATAAAAGAGGCACATGAATCCCAAGTTAAAAGTGAACAGAAAGGTTTGTGCATTGAAATTGCCTGAAAAGTTTAATAAGACCCACATGCAAAAATCACCTGCAGTCAGTTTAGAATAATTTGGTCTATTATTGCTTCATTATAGGTTTCTCGTACATTGCCATTTGTTCACACTTTCCTCTTTAGGTATTTTTCCTTGACTAGCAGAAGACCTTTGTTAAAAACTGATTATAACTAGTTCCTCTATGATGAAATTTAATGTTTTTATTTAAATTTGTTGACCGGCGCTCTACATTTGGGCAATGCCCAAGCTCGGTGAGTACTGTGGGGAAGAATTGTACATTGAGTTAACACAATCTCTAAATTCAGCATTACTTAAAATGAGTGATCATCAAATATCTAAATGATTTTTTATAGGAATAAACTCCTAGATTTTGGGTAACATGGTTCACAGTGTTTTGCATGATCTTCCAGACATCTAAAGCTCTAGTGCAAAATACTGAGTGACAGTAGTAAAAAAAAAAAAAAAAAAAAAATAGTGTGGTCAAAACCTAAATCAGTAGCAGTGTGTGTACACAGTATATACATATGATGAAATGTACCTGTTCTCTGTACAAGATTCATTGAGTTACATATAGTATGTGAGATTAGGAGATACCAGGAAAGGGTAAAGTGAGGGGCAGGTCTGAGGAATGCACTGGGGGAGGCAGGAAAGCAGTGAGTTGTGAAGGACGATTTGAAGGGATGCTGAGGAATGAAGAATGGTTTAGTTTGAGAGCAACAAAAAAAAAACAGAGGAAGAGCTCATTTGCAAAAAGTTTGTTCTTAATAAGCATTTGTATTTAATGTTATTAGAACTACTTAACTCGTCGTGAAGATATGTGAAGGCTGCCAGCCTAGCTAGATAGAATTTTGTAGATAATGCTATGTCATTGTAAATATGGATATAATCCATAGGCCTGTCCTCTTAAATGTAAGAAAACTGTGTTAAATGTTGAACTTCAAAAATGTA
Source organism: Protopterus annectens (assembly GCF_019279795.1). Lineage (NCBI taxonomy): Eukaryota > Metazoa > Chordata > Ceratodontiformes > Protopteridae > Protopterus > Protopterus annectens. The sequence goes on along the minus strand of NC_056742.1, from coordinate 409,348,763 downwards.
ACCACAGTGCACTCTGCTGGAAGAAAGCTGATAAGTCAAGCATTGTATGACTGATCTTAAAGCTCAGAGACATATGTCTGGACTGAGGAATTCCTTCTCTTGTTTTGAGACCAGAGTTAATTGCTAGATTTTACATATATAATGTATTTTATTGTGGTAGTTTCCTGACCAGGTGCAAGATCAAGGAACTGTTAAAACTCCGAGTTTCTGTTAACCTGGGAACCAGAGAAGAATAATGTAGTCTAAAATGAATCAGCAGTGATGTATTAATTTTAAGACTTTCTCAGAGAGAGAGAATCACAGCATTTTGGATTTTGTCTAATGAACATCTGCTCACCAGTACTCTGCCTTTGCTCTAGTTGTAAGTTTATTTAGAACTGTGATTGCTCTTAGAGTTAGATAGGAATTTAGTCAGATTTAGTTTAGCTGTTTTCTATATTTATGTCAGACTAGTCTCCAGTATTATTTTAAGCATTTTCCTATGATGTCTGAATTCTTGACTAGCACTGTGTTGAATTGAGATTTGTCTTGTGTTTTTATTATTAAATATTTTTATACCTTTCAACTGTGGCTGTTTTGTGTAGAGATAATTTAAGCCATAGAGTACATTGCATGTCTATGGTGATAATGTACAAAGCCATTCCAATAAGCCTTACTGTTCATCCACTTACTATTTGGATAGTAATATTGCACAGTATAACTGGACACCTTTTGGTAAGGGCCTTTTTAGTAGTTGATAAGAGTAGTTGGTGGCAGTGATTACTACCTTATAGCCTGGCAGGAGGGGGCATATCTGCAGAACCTGTGCCAGTCTTCCCCAGGAGCGTTTGTGTGTGTGTATAAACCAAATCTCAAAGTGTGTGTGTCAGCTACTTGGGCAGGGTCATGAAGCACTGGTTGGACAGAGAGGACACTGGAGGTGTTGGCTTGACTACTCAGCTGAGATCTGTAGCCTATATCTGTGCCAGTGTGGAGTCTTATTGGGAATCTGGACAGAAAGGGAGAAACCAGCCCCAGACTGACTGTGATCTCTGTGTGGTCTTAACTCATTCCCTCCAATGGAGCTCAGGAAGTATGCACTGTAACTTCCAATGGGCAGGGCCTAACCCTTTTGACAGAATCAAATTATGTCCTCACATTTCAAACAAATGTTCCTATCCCTGGAACCATATGGGGTTATGAAAGAAGTATAAATAGCAAACTCTTCAGCACAAACTATTTTTATAGTGTTAGTGTTCTTTAGGTTCTAGGTCTTAAACTGAATTTTATATCCACAGGAAGCTCAGTAACCATTACGTTTGTAATATTTTATAAACAATTTGCAATATCTCAACAACCACACCAGTTACACACATACTGTCAGCAGCATTTTATTCATTTAGCTGAGAGCTTTCATATGAGGCTAAGGAGTTCCATCTGTGTTACTTCGTTATTGAGATATTTTGAAAAATGTGAACATTATATCTATGTAAATTAACATTATAAAAACAACAGTTAATATCTATTTACCTGCACTAGACAAAGGTCAAATATTAATGCAGTTGAGTTTGCCATTGTGTCAGCTTTAAGATGAAATAGTTTAAAACCTTGCACATAGCATGGTTTTGGAATTATTGATGCAAATATGAACAAGCAATATTTGACACCTAGCGGCGTCAGTAGGCGGTAACTGCAGATGTACCTGGAGGCATCACTTGGATGTAATGAGTTAAGGGAAATTGTACTTTACTGTGTATTTGTTATCCTTCCCAATGTGGATGCCCCTCAATGGTGCAATGGTGTTAGTGGTGAGGATTGAGGCTCTTTGATTACTGGGCCAGTGCATGGGCGTTACACTCATCATAAGCAGTTCAGTGTTTTACCTTTGCATGACTACATTTTAGAAGTTGCTGAGGTCTTGGAAGTTAAAATAGTTTAAGTCATCAGTTAGTTAATTATTTTATTTATTTGTGTTAGAAATGCACCGTTGTCTGCAGGGCATTTGTTTGAGATGAGTAATGTGACTTGTGTCTTTCTTGCCTGTGTGAGTCGGATTTGAATATAAATATGCTGCTCTGTGTGTGTGTGTGTGTGTGTGTGTGTATGTGTGCATGTGCGTGCGCAGATATTGTAGCTAGAAGTGTGTGTGTGTGTGTGTGTGTATGCGCACATATTGTAGCTAGAAGTGTGTGTGTGTGTGTGTCCTCACATATTGTAGGTAGGAGTGTGCTTGTCTGTGTGTGTGTGTGTGTGTGTGTGTGTGTATATATATATATATATATATACGCGTGGGTGGGTGCAGACATTTTTTGAATGGGAAGTGAGTTAAATAAGTGGTGCTGTGTATGTTGTGTGTCCAGGTGTATGTTGCATGTTGCAGGAAATCCAAGAGTTACCATGCCCTCTACCCCTGAGAAAGATGACCTTGAAGATGGAATATTAATACAAGCGAAATGGGATGTACCACCCATACTGGAAGTGTAGACAGTTTTACCCAGTCAGGAAAAAGAATGTGCGTAAATTTGCAGTTGTGTATCAGTTATCTGCTGTATATCTGTGTGTGTGTGATCCATTACATGCATGTGTATGGTCTGTGGTGTGATAGCTAGAACTGACAACTTGGTGAAAATATATTTAGAAGATTAATTTTTACAAACATGCCTCGTATTGTACTTTTGCACATTCAGTTTTTTTGTTGAGATGTACCATAAGAGAGGTTTGGTTTTGTTGACATTTTTACTTTACTGGAGGTAAAATGGATAAGCATGGCTCAACTTTACATTTCCCCTGACAGACTTACTACTGTCACACTGCACAGCCCCCTCACATACCACCCAGCTGACGATCATATAACAAACCTACCACCCAGCTTACTATCATGATATTACAAACATACCACCCAGCTTGCTGTCATCATATTACAAACCTACCACCCAGCTTACTATCATAATAATTCAAACATAGCACCTAGTTTACTATCATAATTTTACAAACATACTACACAGCTTTCTGTCATAATATTACAAACCTATCATCCAGCTTACTATCATAGTATTACAAACCTACCACCCAGCTTACTATCATAATGTTACAAGACTAGTAAAAATAAATAATTATCAATTTGGTGGAGGCTGTACCTTCTGTTAGAGAGATCTTTCCCCCACATGCCTAATTATTAAATGTGTTTAATTTAAGGTTACACCACCACAGATTTTTGGAGAAATGCTTTCCCAAATGACAGTGGCCTTCTCTTGGGTACAGAAGTAAGCTGAACTGTGGGTAATGTGGATGGGCAATTGGTCAAGAGTAAGTTAACTGATGTGGTTATAAAGCCTCAGAAGGAAGACACTCTGTATCTGTTTCATGCTGGTCAAAGATTTATGGCACAAGCACACTCGAGAATAATAGAAGAAAAAATAAATTTTCATCAGAAATTATTTGAAGCATAGAATCAGAGGTGGATCATGTTAAACTGTTGGAGACCTGGATTACATAAACACGCCTGTCCTGCTGGCTGTGAGAGAGGGTCTACTACCTAAGAATGAAAATTAAAATGTAGGTATGGAGACATGGATTACATAAACACACACCTGTTTTGCTGACTGTGAAAGTGGGTCTACTACCTAAGAATGAAAATTAAAATGTAGGTATGGAGACATGGATTACATAAACATGCACCTGATGTTCTTCGTGTTTCACTGTTGCAGTCATTACATTTGTGTAATCCTGCTGGCAGGTTGCCCTCAGTCAGCCTGAATTCCAAAGTCTTGGGTCCTGTGTCAGCTGTCGTCACCCCTTCCCTGATGTCAGGTTGTCAGGGGTATAAAAGAAGCAGCTGACGCCATTTTCTTCAGTCTTTCTTGCCACGCAGTGCCCGAAGCAGAAGCAGTTCGCAAGTGCCGGTCGGCTGACTCCTGAGATTTTCGAGTTTGAATTTCAGATCCGAAGTCTTCTATAAAGCTAAGTACCCCGTTGGGGAAACTTTTTTTCTTGCTCCAGAACTGATGTCAGAAAAAATTAATAATTGTATTTCTTGTGGGAAGCAAATACCTCATAAGGACTTTCATTCTTACTGTATTCCTTGCCTAGGCCCTGATCATAACTTTCTGGGTTGTCAGTTTTGTGCTAGATTTAACCAACGCACTATTAAGCGTCGGTATAATTTTGCTTTAAACTACTTTGGACAGAGGTTTAATTATCCAGAAATGTCGTCGGAAAGCCATCTGACTACCAGAGTTCACAAAAAACGCAAAGAAAAAGAAAGACAGCTGAGGCCCAAAACCGACGACGAAGCTTCTCCTAAGCCAGTCGCCGGTTTGCCGGTTCTCAGTGAGGTGCTTTCACAGCCCCTGACGACTGCTACTTTAGAGTCGCAGACCGCTGCCGACTCCCACGTGGAGTCAGCCATGCCGCTGGAAACTCAAGGTATTGGAGCCTCGGACGCTAATCCTTCAGATGGGTCCGGAGCCGCTGAGCAGGCACCAGCTTCTGAGGGTGTATTCAGACCCAAACATCTATACAATAAACTGACTTCAAAGGCTAAAGCACCTTCAAAGGCAAAGAAGCAAACTCAAGAGCCATGTGGACAGGCCTCCATGCCCAAAAAACAGATGCTCAAAATGGCCGAAGACTTGATTACCTTGATCAGGGGTTCCCATCCCCCTCCTGATAAGCGGCCTAGGCAAGAGACTGACTATGAATCTTCAGATCAGGTTTCCATTTCTTCTAATTCCTCTTCTGATCAGGAATATTCTTTTCCCCCCTATGAGGATTCTGATGCTGAAGACTCCATACCTTCAGCTTCTCCTCCTGAGGACTATTCTTTTGGGGAAACCTTACATACCACTGGGAGAGCTAGGATTTTTCAGAATCTAAAAAGAGGCTCAGGGATTTCCTGTTACTACCTCAGCACAAGCCACTAGCCATCCCTCCTGTGTTAGACATTGTAGATGTGTTTTCGGAGTCTAGCCTTACCCCTGACTCCTTGCCTCCAGCTCCTGTTAAGCCTGACAGATATTACAGGGTTCCTGACTCACATAAATTCCTTTCTAAAAACCCTGCTGCAGACCCAGAAACTATTTCTCAGGGTCCCAAGGGAGTTAAGGCTTCTGCTGCAAAAAACCCTACCCCTTCTGACAGGGATTCTAGGGCACTGGATAGATGGGGAAAAAAGGTTTACACATCTGCTACCTTGGCTATAAGGGCCTAAAACTGTCAATTTCATATGCTCAAATATCAGCAACATGTCATGACATTGCTTAAACAGAAAATGTTGTTAAACTCTGAATGTGTAGAAAACAAGGAAATACAGGATATATTGCATGCAGCTGAACAAGTTGGAAAGCATATTTTGCAATGTGGTTTTGATTCTTTAGAGGCCTCCTCCAGGGCCGCAGTTACAGGTTCTGTAATTAAAAGGCATGCTTAGTTAAAGGAACAAAATCTGCCTGATTATGTTAAAGTTAAATTATTAGATGCACCTTTTTACAGCATGATACTTTGTTTGGTGTTAAGGCAGAAGAGGTGTTAAAGAAAATGGAGGACAAAGCTAAATCTATGCAAATGGTCAAAGATTTCTTACAAGTACAGCTGCCTAGGTTTAGTAGACACTGGCCAACAAAGAATTGGTCCTTTCCTGTGTCAGACAGATCTAAAATGGGCAGACCCAGATGCCTAGAAGCAGATCCCAGGCGCAAGGTTCATACAGGTCAAAGCAATGGGGTGCCTCTATCTCCAAAAGTGGAGAAGACAAATCACAACCTTACAGGAAACCGTCCCAGTGACTTCCCCCTGCCTGCACCAAGCACTTATTTCCTGGCTGCGCCCTTAGGGGGAAAATTAGCACTTTTTTTCACAAAATTGGTGCATTATAACCCAGGACAGGGTTCTAAATATCATGTCGCAAGGCTACAAGTTCCATTTCTATACCCTGCCAAAGGCAAACGGCTGGCCAGATCTGCCAATAAATCAATGGGCAGAGGCACAAAATCAAGTCTCATCCCTCATGGACATGAAGGCCATTCAACAAGTGCCAGAGCAAGAGCGGGGACAAGGATTTTACTCGACTGTTCTTGGTACCCAGAAAGGACAAGGCCTGGAGACCAATACTGGACCTGTCGATTCTGAACACATTCCTGGATATACCAAAATTCAAAATGTTGACTTTGCAGCAGCTTCTGCCCATGCTGGGCAAGAACCCTTGGCTTATAACTTTAGACCTAAAAGAGGCATACCTGCATCTCCCAGTCAGACAGATATGCAGAAGATACCTCAGATTCAAGGCTGGCTCAATGCATTACCAATTCTCTGCACTGCCCTTTGGCTTATCTACTACGCCCAGGGTCTTTACAAAGTGCCTGGCACCAGTAATTGCTTTCTGCAGACTAAGAGGAATACAAATATATCCTTACTTGGATGACTGTCTCATTCAAGCAGAGAACAAGGACATCCTTCTACAGCATCTGGCGTTTGTGAAAAAACTTCTAACATGCCTAGGGTACACAGTCAATTAAAAGAAATCAAAACTAGTACCCTCTCAAGAGATAATATTCCTGGGTGCAAGCTTAAATACAACTGCCCAGATGGCTTATCTCACGCCAGACAAACAAAGGCAACTGACTACCTATTTCAAAATGTTAGCTGCAAAGGCCCAGTTATCTGCAAGAAAACTTCTGCAGGCCTTGGGCTTCATGGCATCCTACATCCTACTCATTCCATATGCAAGACTGCATACGAGGAAACTTCAATGGTACCTAAAAAGTGTTTGGACTCAACATTGCCACAGCCTGAAAACTATAATTACTCTCATTCCCTGCCTGCAACAGGAGTTTCGATGGTGGACAAAGGCTTGTCACCAAAACAAGGGACAGCCATTCACATTACCTCCAGCCAGGCAGACACTAACAACGGGATGCATCAGATTATGCCTGGGGGGCCCACATGGCAGGAAGATGCATTCAGGGAACATGGCCCTCAAACCAAATGCATCTACTTATCAATCAAAAAGAGATGATAGCTGTTCAAAATGCCCTGACAGCATTCAAAGACCTACTTCATCCAGGACAACTACTGATAAAGACAGACAACACCACGGTCATGTGGTATATAAACAAGCAGGGGGGCACACATTTTTACCCCCTTTGCAGACTAGCCATGACTTTGTGGGACACAGCATTGACTTACCGAGTACATCTGCAGGCACAATTCCTGCCAGGAAGGAAAAATACTCTGGCAGATGAACTAAGCAGAAACCTCATGGATCCCCATGAGTGGCAGCTGGATCCACAAGTCTTCAGCATGATAACAAGGAAATGGGGATGCCTAAAAATAGATCTATTTGCCTCCCCTCACAACTACCAAGTAAAGAGATTCTGCACAAGGATTTATCACAGACAAGCATGGAAAGTGGACGCCCTATCCTTCAGCTGGAATAACCTATCAGTATATGCCTTTCCCCCTCTGCCTCTCCTCCCCAAGGTACTCCTAAAGGTCAGACAGGAGAAGCCAAAGATGATACTGATTGCACCAGACTGGCCCCACCAGCACTGGTATCCAGTATTAAGGAGCTTGTCTCAATGCCCAGCTTGGCCCTTACCTCAAGTACCACATCTACTGTCCCAGCAAAACAATCAGATCCTGCACAGCCAACTCAGGACTTTAAACCTGGTAGCATGGTGGATAATGTAGCCAAACAAAACACAACTCTCAGCAAAGCTGTGATGGATGTCATTTTGGAAGCCAGAAGGCCTAGTACTAGAAAATCTTATGCTGGGAAATGGAAGAGATTCTCTGCTTGGAACCAGGCACAAGGAACAGATGCAGCTGTGCCAAATGTTCCTCAGATTTTACAATACTTAACTGAGATGCTGGACAAAAGCCTATCTTTCTCATCTATTAAAATTCATGCCTCTGCCATTTTGGCTCATTACAATGCAGAGCCACCAATCTTTTCTCATCCCTTATTAAAACAGTACCTCAGAGGAGGCAAAAATTTAAGGCCTCCAAGGAGACTAACCAATGCCTGCATGGGACCTCAACTATGTCTTGAAAAAACTCACCCTGCCTCCTTTTGAGCCAGCTGCTACTGCTGATATAAAGTTTTTATCTTGGAAAACAGCTCTGATCCTAGCAATAACTTCTGCAAGATGAGTTTCAGAGCTGCAGGCACTCATGGCTGTGGAACCTTTTATCATTTTTTATCCGGACAGGGTCTCCCTGAGGACAAATCCAACATTTATGCCTAAAGTGGTGTCCAGTGTGGCTCTTAATCAAACCATTCATCTGCCAACTTTTATACAAATCCACAGAACAAGGGGGAAAGAATTCTGCATTCTTTGGATGTACACAGCTTAGATTCTACTTGGACAGAACCAAAGTTATCAGAAAGACAGAGCAATTACTAGTGGCATATGCTGCAGGATCACAAGGAAAGGCGATCTCAAAACAGACTATTTCAAAGTGGATAGGCCACTGCATTCATTTTTGCTACTTATACCATGGCAAGCCAGTGCCTAAGGGCATTAGGCCACATTCCACCAGAGCTGCAGCCACTTCAGCAGCCTTTCTCAGGGGAGTACCAACTAAGGACATTTTAGAGGCAGCTACTTGGAGTTTAGTGCACACCTTTACAAAGCACTGTCATCTGCCACTCTACTCTAAATCCAGGGCAGGCTTTGCCACTGCAGTTCTGCAGGGTCTCATAGCCACTCCTAATGCTGTTTAGCTCCAGCATCCCAAACATAGCTTTGGGAATCTACCCAAATGTAATAACTGCAACAGTGAAACACGAAGAACATAGTACAGTTGTGTACACTTACCATAAATGTAGATGTTTGAGTGTATTCACTGTTGCAGTCCAGGTTACCCACCCGCCATCCCCCCTTTTCTTCTGATGGAACCTATGTGGTGTATTTGCTTGTGGATGAAGGTAAAGTTTATATTGCTGCATGCAATTTTATACATACATATACATTTTGGCTACCCTTTTAGGGGGCACCTGACATCTGGGGCAAGAAAAACTAAAGAAAATGGCGTTGGCTGCTTCTTTTATATCCCTGAAAACCTGATGTCAGGGAATGGGCAACGTCAGCTGACACAGGACAAAAGACTTTGGAATTCAGGCCGACTGAGGGCAACCTGCCAGCAGGATTACCCAAATGTAATGACTGCAACAGTGAATACACTCGAACATCTACATTTATGGTAAGTGCACACAACTGTACTTTCTGCTGACTGTGAGAGAGTCTCTACTACCTGTGGCATACCACAGTCACATTTAGTTAATGATCTGGGTGCAGGTGTGACAGAGGGAGGAGTGAGTGCTGATGCTTCTCCTTTTATGTGGGCAGCAGTATTTTATGTGGACAGCAGTATTTTACGTGGACAGCAGTATTTTATGTGGACATCAGTATTTTCCTACTTGGCTGTTTCCAAGTGGAATGTTAGGCTCTACGCCAAGGCAGATTAATGTTAACTGGATACAAGGAGGGATATATGTGGAAGTATGCATGTTTGAATTGCCTTGACAAAGTATTGGTAAGTCATTGGGGGATTCTACTAATACAATCGGAATTGCTCTGTACTGGGATGCCTCTTTCTCAAGTTAAATTGAGTTGAATCTTGTTTGCCAGTCTCTGTCCCAGGATACCATTATAATGCCCTTGTGCGATAGGGGCCATTGATTGCAGGGAAAGCTGGTTTATTGCTTTAAGGGGGATGTGGATTCATAAGTAGGTACTAGTTATGTAGTTCAGGAGACCATTAAGGAGCATTGCTCAATTTCCCATTTACCCCAAAGCACTGTCTACCTATGTGACTTGCTTAAAGTCGCAGTAGGCAAAATGAGCCCAAAGGAATTAACCTCTGTACCATAAGAAGCAGCTTGTTGACAGCCCATAGCTTTAATCCTCTCTGCTAATGGGGAGTTAGGATAAGATTTGGACATTACTTAGGAACTTGAAGACACAGCAGCTAGAAGATGGTAGGAGAGTTACAAAAACTAAGTAAAATATATGTTATTTATTAAATTGGTGAGTTTGTTTTTAGAGAACCACATTCTTTTGAGCCTTTTCCATTGAACAGATTTACACTTGTACATTTTGTAACATACCCTGAGGTCATGCCACCTTGGAGTTGATGTCGACAATTCATAATCGAATTGTCAACATTATTTGAACATACCACCACGTCCGGCATCATACAACACACATTTTGCAGGGGGGCAAGCCCCCCTGCACACCCCACACCCCCAGCTACTTATAATTACAAACTCCAAGATCACACAACAGTGAGGGAAGGGTACATTTCCCAATCCCTACTATAATGAGATCTTCACGCAATATGCCAAATTCACAACAGCGAACACACAATACCATTCACTGTTGTGCATTTGGCATGTTTTTTTTCACACATACAAACTTGTGCTCACTTTAGCCGTGACATTTTGATGGTACACCATCACAGACAGGTATGTGCCTTGCATTGAGCAGCATTCTACCTTCACCAAGGATGATGATTTTAATAATTGGCTTAGTTTCTGGTTTCACTACAGGACAATCTGGTAGCTTTCAGCATGGGAGGATATGATTAACAGACCACATTGCTTTGCCTAAAACTTCATCTACTGCCTTAGAGTATTTTTAGGCAATGCTAAAATGACAAAACTATCAACATAGTGAAAAAAAAGTCAAAGCAACCTTAAGTTGTTACTGCTCTAGGAGCCTAAACAACCTCCACACCCTACAAGCTGTCCTCACTCTGGACAATATAGAGGTCTGTGCTGTTACTGAAGCTTGGTTTAAAGCTGTAGAAGATGCTCAAGCAGTGCAAAGCTACAGTGCCGTCCACACACTTAGACCAACAGCAACACAGACAGGAGCTAAAGGTGAAGATATCTCAATCTACTTTAGCAACAAGTACAACTCCAAGTTGGGTAAACAGAAGGATCCACGTCCAGGTCTCCATAGACAAGGTTTTTTTACCATATCCCCTTATGAACTATGAAGTGTACAACACTTACCTTGACCTACTACAGGTGCCCACCATCCAACCAAATACCCTATTCATGGGAGTCTCTAACTACCCTTTTATAGACTGGGAAATGTACACTGCCTCTAACTCCCAGACTCAACGTTTCCTGGACGTTATCAGTATGAACATTTGGAACCAGATATTGTATGCTCAAACCAGAAGATCAAACATTCTGAACTGAGTACTCATTGATATGGGAAAGCATTGCACACTCCTCTGTGCCAAGTCCTCATTGGTGAGGTTGGACTACAAAGCTGTCTCCCTTGAAGTTAAAATCAACTCAGAAAACCCAACTGAACCTGTAACAGTTATGAACTATTTTAAAGAAACCTCATCCTATTAAGCAACAGTTTGTCAACATTCACAACTCTCCCAAACCCTGAGAACACAACTACCTATGCGCAATTATTCAAACCGTGTACACAAATGTAAATGGCTGCACTGAGGTGGCCACACCTACCAGAAGTAATCCCAAATCTAACACCAAAAAAAACCAGTGGTTTAAGCCTCACCATAACAGTGTATATCACAAATGAAAAAAGTCATGGCCAAAATCAGAAAAAGCAACTCTCATAGAGACAAAAGCTCACTGATTCAACTAAACAAGAAACTAAGAGGTCTAATAGTCTAACAAGGCTAATTATGAGGTTAGGATAGCCTCACAGGCTAAGGATTATTAGAAGGTCTTCTTCAACAATGTCAGGAAACTTTAAGGTAACACTCAGCAGTGTGCAGAACTGGTTGTAAATGGCACGACCTTTACTCACCACAATGACATAATGAATATACTGGCTGATAAATTTATCTCTAAATTGACCCCCACTCCCTTACTACCTCCTGAGAAATCCTTTCTAGCATACCCACACCCCCAACTATTAACAGGGAGCAGGTCTTGATAGCGCTTGCGAAGTCTAAAAACGCTGTTTACTGGACCCCAACAGCATCCACAGTTGTTAAAGCCTCAAAATAGATTACATGCCAGGTGAATGGAGGACTGCACTGGTCATCTGTCCTCATAAGGATGGGCTATCAACTGATCCTGACAACTACAGACCCATCTGACAAGCCTAATAATAAAAGCCATGGAACAAATTGTTATGGAAGTGATCAACAAGGACATCGGTAACCTACAGACACTGGTCCCATCCCCATTTGGCTTTGTTAAGAGAAGGTCTTGCTCAATCTGGTAAAGCACTTCTAGAGGATTACCAAGACTATGGATGAGGAGAAAATGGTACATACTACATACTTTGACTTAGTAAGGGTGTTTGACACAATATCCCACTCTGTTTTTATTGACAAACTCTCATAACTAGGCATAAATCCCACATAACTCCCTGGATTACTGGCTGGCTCACAGATAGGACCAAAGAAATCAGGATTAGTAAGAGAACCTCCACCAGGAGACCAGTCATTAGTGGGGGTACCCCAGAGCTCCATGTTAGGCCCACACCTACTTGGCATTTACTTCTTGGAAGCCAAGACTGGTATCAAAGCCTTCTGGCTCACCAAGTTGCAGATGATTGTAAACTACAGTCATAGATTCCACATGACACCAGCATCCTACAAGAGGGTCTAACACAAACAAATGACTGGTGCCAAAGCCACAGATTAAAACTCATTGCGAAGAAATGCATTATAGTGCCCTTTGGGAAATCATCGACCCACACTAATTACGCCATTGATTAAACACCCTTAAGAATTGACTCTCTAGTTAGGGATCTAGGAACCTATGTACACAGTAGCCTGGTCTTTGACAAATACATAGCCAAGACAGTAAGAAAATCAAAACATAAAAATAAGAAAACCACCGCTCATTTGTGAAAGATGGCTGCTTTTTAATAAATACACACTTTAAAAACAAATAAAATTCACGGACTTAGCGCTTTCGCCTAAAAACATCAGAGGCATCATCAGAGTCAGTGAAAACATTACAATGTTATGTTTAAATACCAAGAAGCATCATAGTAATCATTACATCATTTCCTGCCCTGCCAGAACAACTGTGTTCGCTTAATAAAAAATACATATAATTATAACGTGAACATTGCTGGATAAAATATTAGAATATTAAATATTGATTAAAAATCTGTGTATGTTACACCAATGTAAAATTAAATTAAGTAAAGCACATAATGTACCAAGAACTAACTGAGTATTTATTGACAATTAAGTTAAAGTCCAAATAATGTAACAAAGCCATTCTCTATAGTTCAAATATATTTTGCCCTTTTTTTTAAATACTCAACATAGAAAAAATATTGTCATTGATCCCTGACCTCTCCTTGGCATTAAATCTCAGTTGCCACTCTACCTCTTTGTAACTCTAGTTCATAATCACCCCCTCTCATTCCTGGCTTTATTTAATCAATCACAAAAAGTATAATTTTTTTGTATTCCGTGCATTCCCTAGTGTGCATAAATAAAGCACTACTCAATGTTCCTTTTCTTATATCCCTATTATGTTCTAAATTTCTGCCATGCAATCTCCTTATGGTCTTTCCAATGTAAAACACAGGACATGAAATATAGGTAGCAATATGTATAACACCCTTGGTATTGAAGTTGCATCGACCAGGGCATTATAACGTCCTGTTATGTGCCTCAGTGGTTACATAAGGGCCATCACTGATAACCCTGCAACTGCTACATGTCCCGCATTTACTTATCCAGGAAATGTATGTCTTTCTGAATCTTTCATCATCAAGCTCAAGCATATCTTTAATATTTCAGCCCCTACTATACACTATTTTAGGTTTAGCACCTAACTTGTTTTTTAATTCAGTATCAAATACATTTTCCCATATTCTATAAAAGCTTTTAACCAATAGTGGTGCTACATGGTTGTATTGCAAAACCACTGCATCATTTTTAAAAGCTTCTGTAATCTCCACAGGAGCCATGTTTATTCCTCCTCTCAAAATGCGGTTGAATCTAGTGGATCAATTTTTGATTACTTCTCTTTTCACTGATAGCAAGAGTTTAATGGGATAACCCCTATTCTTAAACATACCAATCAGAACGTACATTTCATGTAAAGATTCCTCATCATTAATGACCGACCTGGCAAGTCTAACTATTTGACCCTTGATAATGCTCCATCTTTGATTAAATGGATGACAGCTCTGATATTCTAAGAGTGTGTTCGTATAGTTCTTTTTTCTAAAAATACTAGAGGAAAGCTCACCGATATGAATACTTCTGCTCAAAAGAATATCCAGGAAGTCTATGTTATGGCTATGGGTTTTGTAAGTAAATGTTAAAAAGTCAGTAGACCCATTCAAATAACTTATAAATTCCAATAGCTCCTCTGAGCTCCCTGTCCATAAGATAAGGATAGCATCCAAAAATCTATGGTAGAACAGAATTTTAGTAGCATGGGCTGAAGTGAATACCTCCCTTTTCTCCCATTCAGCCAAAACAAGGTTGGTGAATATTGGGGTGCATTTTGCGCCCATCACCGCACCTGTTTTCTGCCTGAAGTATTCACCTTCAAAACATATATAGTTGTTTGTGAGCACAATTTCAGCCATGTCTGCCAATAGGGTGACCCTTGTTTGTTCTAACATCCCGCTCTGTGTTAGACTCAGTGTAAAGTATTCCAAGCCTACATCATGGGATATAACCGAAAAGAGATTAATCACATCACTAGTGACAAACACAAAGTCTTTATTGCCAGGGATCATTGTCAATAAATCTAGGCAATGCTATGAGTCTTTTAAAATGTACCTAAAAGACTGGTGAACTGCCTTAGAGTGATGGTCTACAAATGCTGCAGTAGGCTCTGTCTTGGAGCCTTTGGCTGCAACAATTGGTCTAAAAGGGGAGTCACTTTGATCTTTGTGTATTTTGGGCATCTCAAAAATTATTAGGATAATTGGACAATCCACCCCAAGGTACTCAAACTCATCGGGTGTCAAAGATCCTTGATACAGGGCATCAAACAACATAATGTCTATTTTAGTATATGCCCTTTTGATCTCATTTATTGTTGCCCTTTCATATGCGTCCTCATCATTTAATAGCTCATACATTTTGCATACATAAGCAGATTGTTTCATTATTACAACCCTCCCCACCTTTGTCCGGCTTCATCTCCCTATATTCTTTATTTCTAGCTAACTCAGTCCAGTATAACCTCTCTTCCTTAGTTAAATTATTATTTCTTGAAATATCCGTTAATAAGACCTGTCTAAATTCACTTTCAATGAGTCATTCAAATATATTAATCAAGGGGTTCCTTGGAGGTATAAAAGTGCTTTTACATTTGAGAATGTTTAAATCATTACCAACACCATCATTTCTGTCAAAAAAAAAAGTCTTAAATTCAGTTGTCTGGTGAACTTTAAATCAATTAGCAACTTCGCTATATCAACCTTGAATTCAGGGACAAAACTGAATCCTTTCTTTAAGACATAAACGTGCTCATTCTTTAAAACAAAGTCAGTCAAATTGTAAATAGTGCCAGTAGTAATAGTTGGAAATATCTGTTCAGAACCTCTATTCGATATTATATCAACGTTTGCCAATACAGTCTCTTCATGCAATGATGCATTAATACTATCATGTAAAAAAACATCAAACGTCATCTTGTGGAAATAAAATATCTAATTCAAGGAAAGTGGCACATGGTACATTTTGCAAATCCTCAGGACCATCAATATCAAATACAAATCTGTATATCGTTTCATGCACTTCAATATCGAATACATTGTGTAACAAACTGACAACAGTTTTCTCTATAATGTCCGCATTAATTAATTGCTGACTGTCCCTCTCCCCCTCCCCCATGTCCATTGTCTCCCCGTGTATCGATTTGCATGTTGGCTCATCGAAAGGAGCTGTCCTGTTGACCCTGTTGCTGTCTCTGGTTCAGTAAGCACTCTGAATGCCTGGGGGGGGGGGGCGAGGCCGGGGGGGCTGGTTGTTTTAAAAAACTGTCCTCTCCTGTTTGATCTACTTCATTGTATTGTGCCATATTGTGCCATATTGTCATTATGACTATTGTGGATTCAGCCCCATTTTGAGAGGAGGAATAAACATGGCTCCTGTGGAGGTTATAGAAGCTTCTACCAATGATGTAATGGTTTTGCAAGACAACCATGTAGCACCACTATTTGTTAAAAGCTTGTGCATGATAATGGGAAAATGTATTTGATACTGAATTAAAAAACAAGTTAGGTGCTAAACATAAAATAGTGTATAGCAGGGTCAGAAATATTAAAGATATGCTTGAGTGTGATGATGAAAGATTCAGAAAGACGTACATTTCCAAGATGAGTAAATGCAGGACATGTAGCAGCTGCAGGTTTATCAGTGATGGCCCTTATGTAACCATTGAGGCACATAACAGGACGTTATAATGTCCTGGTCAATGCAACTTCAATACCAAGGGTGTTATACATATTGCTACCTGTATTTCATGTCCTGTGTTTTACATTGGAAAGACCATAAGGAGATTACATGGCAGAATTTTAGAACGTAATAGGGATATAAGAAAAGGAACATTGAGTAGTGCTTTATTTATGCACACTAGGGAATGCACGGAATACAGAACAATTATATTTTTGTGATTGATTAAATAAAGCCAGGAATGGGAGGGGGTGATTATGAATTAGAGTTACAAATAGGTAGAGTGGCAACTGAGACTTAATGCCAAGGAGAGGTCAGGGATCAATGACAATATTTCTATGCTGAGTATTTAAAAAAAAAGGGCAAAATATATTTGAACTATAGAGAATAGATTTGTTACATTATTTGGACTTTAAGTTGTCAATAAATACTCAGTTAGTTCTTGGTACATTATGTGCTTTACTTAATTTCATTTTACATTGTTGTAACATACACAGATTTTTAATCAGTATTAAATATTCTTATATTTTATCCAACAATGTTCACGTTATAATTATATGTATTTTTTTATTGAGCAAACGCAGTTGTTCTGTCAGGGCAGGAAATTATGTAATGATTACTACAATGCTTCTTGGTTTTTAAACGTAGCATGATAATGTTTTCACTGACTTTGATGATGCGTTTGATGTTTTTAGGCGAAAGCGCCAAGTCCATGAATTTTATTTGTTTTTAAAGTGTGGATTTATTAAAAAGCAGCCATTTCTTTCACAAACGAGTGGTGGTTTCTTATTTTTGTGTTTTAGTCTTTACAAGTTGTTGTGTAGCAGTTGGAGTTTTCATAGTAAGGAAATCATTCTATGTTACCCAACTCATAATCAAGGATATGGCATCCAGGTGCAAGAAAGTTATAGTACCACTCTACTCAGCACTTATAAGACCCATCGAGTACAATGCCTCCTTTGGCATGTACCTAACCAGGCACTTGCAACAGTTAGAATGCCCTCAAGCATTCCTTACCAGAAGAATTTAGGGTATGGATACCCTGTCCTACACAGATTGCCTTAAGGCCTTATCTCTGTACCCAGTCTCCTACGGGTTGCTAAGAGGCAACTCTATGCCTGGTATACAAGTCATCCTCAGATCCAGCTCTGTACCAAAAATACTAGATCCAAGGACCTGAATTTTACCTGTGACATTAATAGAACATGCTGGAGAAAACTGATGTGTCTCAAAGGATCCCAGTTCTGTAGAATAAGCTCTATGTCCACGTGAAGGAGAGTTCACCCCTGATTCTGTTCAAAGAAAACCTTGATCATTGG
The DNA here is from genome assembly GCF_019279795.1 of Protopterus annectens. NCBI lineage: Eukaryota > Metazoa > Chordata > Ceratodontiformes > Protopteridae > Protopterus > Protopterus annectens. Next base: position 409,331,085 of record NC_056742.1, on the reverse strand, counting down.
ATGGGAAATTGCAAATTCACCCTGGTTTGCCTCCCCATGTCTCTGATGGACAGAGATAGTCAGTAAGTAAATACCCCCCCCCCCCCACACACACACACACACACACATAACCCTTTGATATCTTCTTCCTAACATATTCCACCATATAGATATCCAAGATGCTTGGGGAAAAAACTGGGTTGGGTTGCATGGCTAGGCTTAGAAAGATTCCTGTAGTCATTAGTCTAGTATAAACCTATACACCTACAGGAAACTGAAAAATTACAGTTTAGTCAGTTGCAGTTACAGGCAATGTAATGGAGCTCAGATTTTGAAGGAAGGCAGATAGCACAGATCCAAGAGTATTTAATGACAAAGGATAAACCTTTAAAATCAAACAGGTAGTAAATGTATTGAAATGTTCCATATACAGTGTATGTAATTAAATTAGGTTAATTGTAGTGACCATAGGAGTTGCAAGGCAAGTAAGTTAAAAGATCTTTTGTGCCTTGCTTATACCCACTGCAAGGTCTTATACTTCCAGAGGAGCAAAATTTGTGGAGAACTATACACATGTCCAGGTTATTCTCAAAATATGTGAGGGCATCACTTTGTCAGCTTACTGACACTGAAGGGGCTGGGCATAAACAATGACACTCAGCTTACTGTCACTGAAGGGGGTGGGGCTAAACAATGACACTCAGCTTACTGTCACTGAAGGGGGTGGGGCTAAACAATAACACTCTGCTTACAGTCATTGGAATTACTGAAATGAGAAGTCAGCCACACCAGGTAACTATCATAATGACAAGTTGCCGCAGTAGTCTGGGACTTGGGAACACACAGACAGTAATCTAGCCTTTGACCATAAAGTGCTATCATGTGTAGGGAAGAAATCATTCAATTTTCTTCAAGTTATAAACAAAGGTATGGTGTCTAGGTCAAAGGAAGTCAATGTTCCAGTGTATTCAGTATTCACCAGACCTGTCATTGAGTGCAGTGCCCCCTTTGGTATGTACCTAACAGACACATTCCACAATTGGAACGTCCACAGAGATTCCTTAGTAAAATAATACATCTTCTTTCGGATGTTCCCGTTAGGGGTCGCCACAGCGGATCACCTGTTTCCATTTCTTCCTATCCTCTGCATAAGGCAGGGCATAAATAACATGTCCTGTGCAGACTATCTCAAAGCCCTATCCCTGTATTCTGACTATTTCAGACTGTTGAGGGAAGATCTATGTCTTTCGTACAAGGCATTGTCAGATCCCACCCTGATGGACCTCCTGCATATCCACAAAGCAGACAACATCATAATTACCCATTATAAAGACTTAAACCTTGCCTGGACCTGCTATAGAGACAAGTATGTATTCCAGAGACTACTCCTTTTCTGGAACAGGCTCCCCATTCATGTGAAGAAGACATCTTCCCTAACCCAATTGAAGTGCAACTTTTACAACTGTATGGGGAACAGGATGTTCATTGTTAGTTTGGCACTTGAGTCTCTAATGAACAAATGCCTGTAAATGTTTCATCTCCCAAGCCCCTGCTCACACTTACTACTGGTATCTGACCCTGTCATAGATCTGAGTGCATGGATAGGCTTAAATAGACCAATGTGGTTATTAGCCTAGTACACACCTATGAACCTAAGGATAATATATTTTAGTTAGAAAAAAAAATCTCATCTTTTTCCTACTTGAAACTGAATAAATCCCAAACACAGGAATTTATAGTCATAGGAATAATGATCTATCATAATCCATTTTTTTACTTTCATATAAATCAGGTATACACAGTTATAGTGCCCTTAGATGCTTACAGCAATTTCTCAAGTAAATAACTCGAGCATTGAGAATACCGATATCAGGGATTCATCAGTAAGGTGAGATCACAGATGGAACGTGATTCTGTTTTACTTTATCTAGGAAAGCAGAATGCATGAATCTCTGCCTGCCAAGAACATTTGAATGAGCAGTTCCTTGAAATTGTTATGGCAACAAAATTGATGCTGAAGTCATGATCATTACAAGCACTGCTGCTTCTGTTGTAAGACCTGGCTCACTTACGATAGACTTCACATTGCTCTAATGAAACCAGCATCTGTCAGCATACTTGTGAAAACTTTAAGGTATATGAATACAGACCTTGAAACAGAGATATACATATGTTATGTACACTTTGAGGTGGCAACAAGCCTTTCTGTTGTGTAGCACTAATTAAATATTCAAACTCAGATGTTGTACCAACTTGGAGGAAAAAGAAATCAGGTAGCAGATTATTTTTTTTATCAGATATGGTGTTTTGGTGTATTAAAGTAAGAATATTTATGAAGGGATGATGATGATCCCACCACACTGGGAGGTACATCCAGGAATGGTTCCACCTGCACATCATATCAACAAAGTATATAGTTATTTTATCCCAAGCTCCATGACACAGACAAAAGGATCCCTGACTGTGATCAGGCAACCTAGTTTCAGTTAGTGGATCTAATGGTTAATGTTTGCAGGGCAGTATGTATTTATTTTGTGTGTATTTATGTTCTTCTTTATCACTGTTGCAGTATTCCTGAAAGAAGGGATGTCCTGTCCTGGGCAGCCCGTCACTCAACCAGTATGGAAAAAGATTGCAAAGGATCTTGTTTGCACTGTATGTCACATTTATGCTCCTTGGACAGAACGTGGGACATAAGAGAGATGTATGGATGCAACTATCAAAACTTCTATTGCAGCCAGTATGAACTCCATTGTTGCTAGTTTATTTGAATGTCTTGTTGCTGTTCTGACTTTTTAGAACACCAGATAGGTGCCCTTTTGGGGTTATTTTCTTCTTTTATTTTTGACAGTTTATTTTTTGACCTATTATTCTGTGAAGGCCCATTTGTCAGCCATTTCTGCTCATCTGCCCTTGACACCTACTTTGACTTCTCATTTTGAGGTCAAACAGTTTCTTAAATGAGTCCTGCATATTAGGCCTCCAAGAAAACCTATTGTCCTCCTTGGGACCTTAATTTTGCTTTGGAAAAATTGACACTGGCTCCTTTTGAGCCTAAATTCTGCTTCTTTGCGACATTGTACCTGGAGGACTGTGTTGTTGCCGGCTCTTACTTTTGCTTGGAGTTTCTGAGCTCCAGATCCTTATGGCTATTCCTCCTTTTTTGTTTTTTTTTACAGAGACAGGGTGTTCCTTTGTGCTAATCCTTCTTTTATGCCCAAAGTTCATAGGTTCATAGATTAGTACTAAGCTAACTCTGCTTGCGAGCCATGATAAGCCTAGCCAGTTATCTCTTGTGAGACTCAAACCCTGCACCTTGTGTTTGTGAGGCAAACACTTTAACCATTAGGCCACCCTCCCAACTCTAGTTGTTAATAACCCAAGTGGTTAATGAGTTATCCTTAAGTCAGTAGGTTCAACTCCCTTCCTTCTTCCCTTCTCCTCAATCCGCTACTGACAGGTTCCTGCATACCTTGGATTTGCACAGACAGCTCAGGTACCGTTTGGATAAAACTAGGACTATTCATAAGTCTGATCAGCTGTTTGTTTCTTTTCATCCCAGGTCTTTGGGTTTGGCTATTTCTAAGCAAACCATCTCCTGCTGGATATCTAAGTCCATTTCTTTGTTATTCTTTTCATGGCAATCTTTGTCTGCTTCTGCAAGAGCTCATTCTACTAGGTCTTTTGCCTCTTCTCGTGCCTTCTTCAAGGGGTTGGACACCAATTCCATCCCTAAAGCTGCCACTTGGTCTTCAGTGCATACCTTTACTAAGTATTATAAGTCGGATATGGTTTCTACGGCCAGAGCAGGTTTTGCTGAAACCATTTTATGTGGGTTTGTTGAGGGCTGTTCTCAGCTTTCCACCTCCTATTCTGTTTCTTGAGCTTTTTTACTCTCCCTTCTTTCAGGAATACTGCAACAGTGAAATAAAAGGACATTGTACAGTTGTGTAAAATCTTACTGTAACAGTAGATGTCCTCTTCACTGCTGCAGTATTCGCTCCTTCCTGCAACCCTGTCTTTATAGGTTCATAGGTTCATACTAGGCTATCTGCCCTAGGGCATTTATAAGCCTAGCCAGAGTGTGTTTGGCTTTCGCCACCCATTTTAAATTAATTTTGCTATGCCCTTTTTCGAGGTTAGTATACTGTGCCTTTGTCTAACAGTGACACAGAAGTGATACCCAGGGTAAACCTATGATCTCCCATCCACTCATCAAGATTCTTCTTGAATAGAGTCAATGTGGGACTCCGCCTAACCTGGACTGGGATTTTATTCCAGAGTGAAGGGAGCCTCTGGGTTATGAAACTGTCCCTCCAGCATGTCCTATTTATTTCAGTGCTGAGGTTCAAGTCTCTCGAGCACGTAGCTCGATGGGATTTGGATTTTCTGAGGTGCAGCATGTCCATTAATTCCGGGTTGGATATGGCTTTATACGTCAGGCACAGATCGCCTCTGAACAGGTGGTATGCCACTGAGTAGAACTGGAGTTTCTTTAACCGGGCAGCATATGGCATCTGTTTGAGCCCTTTGATCCTCTTGGTGAGGTACTTTTGGGGTCTTGCCAGTTGCTGCAGGTGTCTGGTAAGGTACATCCCAAAAGGGGCATTGTACTCAATTATGGGCCTGATGAGGGATGAGTAAATGGCACAATGACCTCCCCTGATCTAGATGTGAATCCCTTCATGATTAGGTGGGCTACATAAAATGTTTTTCTAACCACTTTGGCCACGTGGTTGTCAAATGAGAGATTTCTATCAACTTGGGTCCCCAGGTCCCTAATTACATCTTCTGTACTTAACGGATTACCACCTATGAGGTAATTTGTGGGCACTTTGTTTTTGCCAAAGGGGATGACTATACACTTTTTGGCATTTAGCTTGAGGCCATGGCTCTGGCACCAGTTGTCTGTTTCTATGAGGCCCTTTTGGAGGATGCTTGTGTCAGCTGGAGAGTTGATTATGGCGCCCAGTTTGCAGTCATCTGCGAACTTGGTCAGCCACAGTCCTTCCGTGTTGGCCTGTACCTCCGAAAAATATATACCGAACAAGAGAGGTCCCAGGACTGAGCCTTGTGGGACACCACTTGTAACTGGTTTGGAGTCTGACATGGCTCCAGCAGTTCTAACCATGTGGGTTCTGTCCTTGAGCCAGTTTGCAATCCATCTAGTGACATAGGGGTTTATATTTAAGCTGGTGAGCTTATCTATAATGCCCGAGTGGGGTATTGTATCGAAGGCTTTTGCGAGGTCCAGGTAGGCTGTGTGGACCACCTTCCCCTCGTCAATGGCCTTGGTGACTGTTTCAAAGAAATCAACCAGGTTTAAGAGGCAGGATCTGCCCTTAACAAAGCCGAACTGGGTAGGATCCAGTGTCTGTAGGTCCCCAATATCTTTATTTATGAGGTCCATGATGATCCTTTCCATAGCTTTGCAGACCAAGCTAGTCAGGCTTATGGGGCGATAGTTTCCAGGATCCATTGAGGCACCACCTTTATGGAGAGGGACCACTGTTGCTGTACGCCACTCTTTGGGCACATATCCTGTAGTAAGGCTGAGATTGAACAGTAGTTTTATGTTTGGGTTTAGCTGTTCTTGGAGTTCATGTAGGATGCAGCCCGGGACACCGTCTGGTCCCATTGATGCTGTGTTTTTTGCTTTGGAGAGGCGGCTCTTACCTGAGCATCTGAGATGTCAGGGGGACAGCACTCTGCTGGGATAGATATTTGCCCTTTTGGTGGGGGGGGGGGATGTTTGCGCTGAACCTGTCAACTAGGATGTTGGCAATGTCTGTGGGTTCGGTGTATTTTTTGTCATTTTGGACTAATTCTGAGCATATCTGGGAATTACCACCCTGGTTCCTAACATAACTAAAGAAAGCCTTGTGATTATCTTTAGTGTCCTGTGCAATTTTTCTCTCGAAGCTGGCCTTAGACAATTTTATGAGTGCCCGTAGGTTTTTGCTAATACTGATCAGTGATGCCTTCCCTTTTTGGGATTTTGCTCTATCATTTAGTAGCTTCTTCC
>NC_056742.1:409305081-409320081 GCF_019279795.1 Protopterus annectens | reverse complement strand
TTTCTTTATACTTTGGTCTGGGTCATGTTTGAAACGGGTATTTGAACTAGTTCACTTAACCGGTTAACAAACATCAGATAAATAAATAAATTAATTACCTACATAGGGACATGAAGAACTGTAACTTATTTTAAGAACATAACATAAAACTGGATACTCTTATGGGATAAATGCTACAATACAACATATTGGATCACTGCCCATGACTAGATGGGTAAACATGTTTTGGCACATGAAGGGGTGAACATGGTGGTACAGTTACTTAAAGAAATGCATTATGGTCAGATATAAAGCACAGTTGACAAACTTTCATAATTTTGTGTCACAGATTAAAGAGCTGATGATGTGCATTGATTAGAAGTTCACCAACACAGGCAGAGGCCAGGACCCAGGCTTGGTTAGCCAGATGAAATTACACAGTGGGACTATGAAATACATGTCTCTGTAAAGTAGTTAAGCTTGTAGTATGGAGAATGCAGGATCATCCTTGGCCACAGTTAAAGTACATATTTCAGGGTTACTTGAGAATGACCACCCTTTGAGAACTGTGCCACTCTTCATGCCCAGTAGCAGCAGTAGTAGCTTACCAGCACCTGGGTAAGAAGACGAGCACCCTACCCCCCAACCCCATTTACAAAGTCCAACAGTGAGGCTCAGTCATATGATTCCTAAAGACTATAACAGAGTTAGGGAACAAGTTGTTTCTACTTAACCAAATTCATCATTTCATTACCTTACAAATGCAGTAAACAGTCTCAAGCTACATTATTTACTGATGTTACATCAGCTAAAAATTACATGGAAAATACTTTTTAAACAACAGATTCCCAGCCCTGACTAGCCTAATTAATAAATATGCTCCAAAGAGAAATATACTCAGTCCAACCCATAAACTTTTACAAATCAAATAACGGGCATGGTCAGTCACTATACAGTGTCTACACAAGCAAATTATGAAATGCTGTTCCATTAAACCTTAGAAATGACAATCAAAAAGCATTTGCCAGTTTAAAAAACATCATATAGCACGTCATTGGGCTTGACATTGTACCTGAAGCTGTACACATCCTTTACCTCACATCTAACACATCACTGGGCTTGACATTGTACCTGAAGCTGTACACATCCTTTACCTCACATCTAACACATGATCGGGCTTGACATTGTACCTGAAACTGTACATATCCTTTACCTTACATCTAACACATCAGTGGGCTTGACATTGTACCTGAAGCTGTACACATCCTTTAGCTCACATCTAACATATGATCGGGCTTGACGTTGTACCTGAAGCTGTACATATCCTTTACCTCACATCTAACACATCATCGGGCTTGACGTTGTACCTGAAGCTGTACATATCCTTTACATCACATCTAACACATCAGTGGGCTTGACATTGTACCTGAAGCTGTACACATCCTTTAGCTCACATCTAACACATGATCGGGCTTGACGTTGTACCTGAAGCTGTACATATCCTTTACCTCACATCTAACACATCATCGGGCTTGACATTGTACCTGAAGCTGTACATATCCTTTACCTTACATCTAACACATCAGTGGGCTTGAAGTTGTACCTGAAGCTGTACACATCCTTTACCTTACATCTAACACATCACTGGGCTTGACGTTATACCTGAAGCTGTACATATCCTTTGCTCACATCTAACACAACGTACTTAGCGTACTGTTGATCTTGCTCATGAGCGCACTACTACCCACACCTTATTTCTTTTACTTGTCATCAAATACGGACCTCTGATACCACATTCTTTTATTTAATTATGCATTCTCAGTCCCACCCTCTTTCTTCATCATCTGTTGTATACCTGTCCTCACCTTCATACCTTTTTCCTTCTCCCCTCTAGTACCCTTACTCATGTTGTTACCTTTTCACATTTAGTTTACCTTTTTACTCCTTCTGTTTCTACTATTCGTATGTCTTTCTTTTTTTTTACATTGTCCTACGACTCTAATGCTTTCATCTGGCTTTTCTGAATTAATTTCCTCCTCTTCATTTTCTAACTGTTTTTTCTACATGTATATAAACTCAAGATAATTATTTTATAATAATAAATGAGTCTTAGCTTTTGCCTACTAATCTCAGTTTATAAATTGTACCTTATGAATTGTTCATTGTTCTTGATTAAAATGTTTGTAATAAATGTTTTGTTCCCAGGCCACCTCTGAAAATGGACTTTGCATTAATTGACTATCCTGGTCAACAAATGTAAAGTAAAATGAATAAATAATTATTTCCTATTTTTTTGATGATTTCTGCATATCGCTGGGCTGGTATGCAGGTGGGTAATGTAATGTTCTCTAATTTTTCCTGTCATTGCTGATGGTCTAACTGTGATGTCTGTTTAGGACTTCATTTTTATATGCCTCTGATCCTGAGAAATAGGATGTCCATACCCCCCAGTATAAAATTGGAAGGAGCTTCTTCACTAGATGCAAAGACTTTTATAGGTTCATAGGTGTTTACTAGGCTAACGACCACAAGGGCATGCATCCAAAATCTCTGACGAGTTCTGCTGTTTAATTTCCTTTGACTCATTTGGGCCTACTAAAGGTAAGTGACATCACGTTGTTTCTGGTTAAGAAACTCTTCCTCTGTCTTTATTTTAATCAGGTTGCTCTGTTAGTCTACATTTAGATTGAATACTGTTCTAGTCTTTTGAAGCTCCGGTGAACAAATGTGGTATTACTGTTTCAAGAGATGTGTAATGTCAGCTTATTACTCGACAGTTACCTAATATTAGACTGTTATCTACTCCTTCTGCTAAACGAAGCTACTGCTACTAGATTTCAGATGTACAAGACATCCCTATGGCTGATAGCAAAAACCATATATCATGCCCAGGAATAACTCAATCACTGATTTTTCTTAAGGGAACACACAAAAATACACAAACAGCTATGTCCATTATATTTTTCCTAAGAGACAGGATGACACACTAAAGCTAGCCTTCCCTACTTTACCCTAATATGGCTTTGGAAAAGAAATCGGGTATTCATTTCTGCTTCTGTAAAAAAAAAATGTGTCAAATGTATTTACCAGCTTTGTTTTAAAAGAATTATGTTCTTCTAAGCTGTGGAGATTGATCAGTTGAAATGCGGCTTGCATTTCTTATGGCAGTTTCTGGTGTCTAGATTGTTCTTCCATCCTGGATTCTTTCTAATCATTCATCAATCAGGGTACAGAATTCCTTTCTTTTTCTGAAGCCCCTTGCATATGCTAACTAATATGGCCATGTGACTTAACTGGAAGTTTTGTGGAATAGCATTATTTCAGCTTTGTCTGAAATTATATGTATTTTCGTCTTGCTGATATGAAAGCAGTAGTTATATTATTCCATATTGCTCACATGCTAGATCAAAAGATGCATGTAGGTGAATTATTATACTTGGTCTGCACCCTTATGTTTTTACGTAACTCAGAAGGTGAGTTTCATTCTACAGCCCTTGGGTTGGCCATTTTCACGTTTCTACATTGACTTACCATGTCATTTCTTGTCACATAAAACACTACCAGGTAATGCTTACTGAAAGACACGAATGGCTAAAGCCCACTTGTAGATAAATTACTTTTTTTGTCTTGGGACAAGGCCTGTGCATCCCCAATGACGTGGAACTAAGCCCCCACCCACACACACACACAAACATTCACATGCTTGTATTCTAACTCTATAAAGTCTCACAGCTGAGAGAAGATAAAAACATTTAAATTTCCAAGGCTTGTGAATCCACAGATTTAGAATATAAAAGTAGGGGGATATGAGAGGGGTTTATTTGGACTTTATTTGCTTAGTACTTATTATGCTTTCTATTACATTTGCTGTTCTTGTCAGTAATGCTCTGCTCGATGCTCTTCAGTTACAGGTACAGTGGTAAACAAAGCAACCTTATAGAACACTGTATGACTGAATAAGTCACTTAACAAAACCAGTCATTTTGGGTCACTTCTGATAAGAGGTGATTTTTGTTCAGTAGTGTTATCCGGTTAACTGATTAAAAAAAAAAGATTCCTCAGAAAACAATAGCATGACTCAAGGTATTTACATAAGATATAGGTAAAAGAAGACAGAGGTGAGATTACACCATTTATTGAACAAACATGAATTTTTGCAGTACAGCCTGCAAAGCTTTAGGACTGAATGAGCCCTTTGTCTGGAGCTAAACCACAGTTACGTAGACAAAAGGATTACTGTGTTAGAAATGCAGATTTGCCAACACATCAACAGCTGTCACTTATCATGGCTTGATTCCTGTGTATAGTTTACCTAAATGTACACAAGTGTGTATCAGTTTGTTGAGTGATGCTCTATTTAAAAGTTTATTTGTTAAACACATAAGCTAATCCTGTGTCAGATATATGTATATGTGAATACTTACCTGTAGTGCAGCAAACATTTCATTTTAGAATACAGGTAACATCAAGCTCCTGATGTTCATGACTTAATCGGTACGTTATAAGCCTGTTCTTCCACACCCACAATGGTTTTAAGTACACTAAAGAATTCTTAATTTGTGTGATCATGTCTGTGGGTTTTAATTGAACAGCCTCTTAAGGAACATACACATGGCTGCATGTTGCCTGTGTTATGCACACACACAAATTCATTATGCTGAATGTGCCACTGTAAGTTTTTTTTTTTATTTTGTAGTTTCCTTTAGCTTTGCACCTGAGAATTATTTTGAAAAACAAAATCCTTTTCAGCTTTATGTTTGAAATACAGGACAGCTGTACCAACAAAAGAAACGATCTGGAATATTATTATATATTGCATTCAGTGTTTTTACAATAACATTTGATGAATGTCTCTCTGATGTCCGTGAATTTTTTTGTGTTTCCTGGATGCTGATTCATGCAGTAGCCAGACAGAGGTTCAGTTACTGGTTACAGTGTTTGCATAAGAGCTTTAACAGACCAGATTCTTAAATATACACATTTTTTCCTGGTTGGCAAGCATTTCACATGTTTTGGAGGCATATGCTATAATTACTCTACAAAGGTGTAATTCAAAACCAATGAGTCTGCAAAATCATCAAATACAGGAATGTTCCTTCTCCTGAAAAGAGAACAAAGACCCCAAATTATGTTCTCCAGAACAAGTGAAATGAAGCATAATGCAGGCATACAGCAATTAGACATAACCCCCCCCACACCTCTAGCATACTTGACCTGTATTGTAGTTAGGTTGTGTCACAGTCTGATTCATAAAGAGTATGGCAAGACCCCCTTCTTTGGTTAAGAAATGCAATAATTGTGTAATTGGCACTCCAAAAACACGACATTCTCTACTATAAATAACTAGTTTGATAGAATCATACAGATGTTACTATATCTCATCTCTGTTATAGTATTGTTATGGAGATACTTAATGAAGTAGTGGTCACCCAAGTCTGCATACATTTTCGTTGGATGCTCCAGCTTTTTCTCATCTGCTAGAAACAAGATGGTTGAGTGGCTGCACTAAATTATCTATACACACGTGCATGCACACACACACTTATTCTAATGACATACCCGAGGTATTAAGGTATTATAAGATGATGTGAGACTTTTTGGAATGTACAAATTTTAAAATATCTATTTTCTGTGTATGTCTTTAAAATACCTATTATTTGTGTGTGTCCAGAACTACTAATAAATGTTACTCTGATGCCCTCTTTCAGTTCCAGTTAAGAAAAAGGAAAAACACAAAACCACACACACACACGCACACTGTATGCAGTAAAAATAATTACTCAAAATCCCCACAAAGAATTCTCCCTGCATAAATCAGGCCCTACTATCTAAATGTATCCTCTGTTTAAAAACTAAATGAATAAATAAGTAAAATAAAGCTAACAAAACATAAAATATGGACCAGAGACAGCCATTTGTAAAATGAAATTGCTATGGAAATAAGGTTCATAAGAAAAGCTGGTGGCAGATTGCAAACGTTCTTGAGCTTATCAAAAGAAAGGACTGCAGGAAAAAGTGGGAGACAGAAAAGACCTGGGTAACACTGGCTAAAAGAGCAGTTGCTGTGGCAAAGGAGGCATCAAAGAAACACTAGCATCTTCTAAAAAGTGACTCAGCAGATGGCATAAAAAGCTCTTATCTGGCTGCAAGGCAAAGGCAGAAAGATGAAGAAGATAGTCATCAGAGACCATTTATAAGGAATACCAGCAACAGTGTGCTCACCAATCCTGGGGACATCATGCATTGGAATGAAGGAGTGCTTGTAGCAGGTTCTGATTGAAGAAACCCCGGTAGAAGGTGTGCTGTCCCAAACACATCCCACAGTAAAAGAGCACAACAGTCCGTCCTAGAGAAATACAATACGTACTTAAGGAAGATGAATTCATGGAAAGCAGTTGGCTCAGATGAACTGATAGAAGATATTATCAAGATGTTGTGAGCTTTAGGGGAGAATGGCTGTTAAAGACTACTCATTGCCAGGTCATGGTAGAAAAATGTCCTCAGGCCACTCCACCTACCAAGTACACAAATTCAAAATAAATAAATACTGGGTTATATCATTGTGATATGACCTTTCATCATTATTTACTCGTTTTGTCATTTTGTAGCTTGTTTTGGCACTATTTCTCATTTTGTTGCTGGTTCTACAGTCCGTTATTTCTATAGGTCCTTTTTACCTCATGACTGCCAACCTACAAATCAGCACCCAGTCAGACTTTGCCCATGTATTCCCCCTTTCTAGGCTTTACTTAGTACAGTAAGTTGGCTGGAGGGGCTGTCATCCTGGTAGCCATGAGCGATCTTTGTGCTGTTGTCCACATCAGTGCCTTTATCAAAGCCTACTGGTGGTGTGCACCTCCATTCCCTAACCCTGGTAATTCTGTCTTCCTTCACCCCCCCCCAAAAGATCAGGGTCCTGTGGCATCCATTCTTGCGTGTCTCCCAGATAGAGGAGAGAAAGCGTTTGTTTAACAGGAAATACTAACAGAGCATGGAACCCCTTTTCTGCGAAAGTCCAGGAAGAAAAGCTTCAGAGTTACAATAATATATAAAAGAGAGTCATAGCAACAGAAACATGGTATAATAGATAAAGTAAGTTCATAAATCTGTTGCACTTATTGATGGTAACCTGTATACTCTGCTTATATGTACCTATTAAGTAACATAGAGCATAGAAGGAGAGCAACACAATATAAAGCTGAAACTAGTTTCTAAAGAATGCTAGTTATGAGAAGGAGTATTAGAAAGTGTATTTATAGTGAGTCTAGTTAATTCCAGTAGAACTAGAACAATTGACTACAGGAACAGTCATTGGCTAAAATTGTTGATTGTGTACACTGTATTTACATAGGAGACTCTCTTGATTACTTCAGTGGGCTTATGGTGGTATATTTCCTAGCAGAGTCACTGTATATAGGATGCAAGCTATGGTGAACTTTCTAGTAAGGCCTTGACCTCACCCAGTGGTGGCTAACATGGACACCTGCTTTACTACATGGACATCCTATGCCCTACCCATGATGTATACATGTTTTCGTATAAACACCGCTTAGAGAACTTACCGGTACTGGGTTGAGATTGTCAGTTTTATTTACTTATTTTATTTTGCCTTTGATTATTCTGAAAATCTAGCTAGATTTAGCAAAACCCCTTTTCAGCAGAGGACCAGGGTGAAAAGGAAGCTACACAGATTACACAGACTAAAAGTGTACCAGCAGTATACAGATATTTTCAGAGTACATGATATTTTAAACAGTGTGCATACATTTGCAGAATACATCAAGATGTAAAGTATACATAGCATCATATATCTTATTTACAAGGTGACCTTATGAGTCTAATTCAGTTGTACTGTAGATTCTTTTCCATTTGTTGGCGTAGCAGAGAAGAAAAAAACCCAAACAGCATATCAAATATGAACCATGCATTTTGTTTAAAAAATGGCAGTCTTCTTGGAGGGATTATTTTTGGTTCCCTATTACATGATCGAAGACGTATTCTTTCAAATGCATCTTGATCGAACTTGAAAGCACGAAATGGCAAAATATCGAAATGGCATATAAGTGAATTCTTTCTCTGGGAAAGAAATCGCTTGGCTGCCTTTGTTATTTTGCCATTTTCATCACTGTAGTGCGATCTCGGAGTTGGTATATTTAAGTAGGGGTGTGTGGGGGCACAGCCCCCCATGTCAGGTGGTGTGGGGGGCAAAGCCCCCCACTTTATGTAATGTTTTAAAGTTTTTTTTTTTTTTCTTTTTTGGAAGATTTTTTCCCTGGAAAAAAAATCGCTGTTCTAAGTGTTCAGGATTGTAAGCTTTCACTTACATGGGGTCGATAAATCAGCGTTCGCTGATTTAATGTAGACTTTTATTTTCATATTAGTATTTAGAATCCCAGTCTTTAGAGAAAGAAGAAAAGATAAGATATTTTACAGTTTTGGTTGTATCAAAGAGATTCAGTGAATGAACAAGAAAGAAAGAATCAAAAGTGGAAGAAAATAATTAGGCAGCAGAGAAGGGAACATACAAAGCTATGTCAAACCCATAGCTGTTGGACATGCTACACCTAAAGAAATCCCAATCCCGCCAGGATACACGCTCTAGGGACCTAAACCTTGTCACCACAATAAACAGGGCATGCTGGAGGGATAGCTTCCTGTCCGAGACTTCCCATACTCTGGAACAGGCTACCTGTCTATGTCAAGCAAAGTTCCTCATTAGCACTCTTCAAGAAGAATCTTGATAAATGGATGGGAATTAGGAAATTCACCCTGAGGATCACTTCTGGGCTCTGCTCGACAGAGGCACAGGAAAATAGCTTTCTTGGGTGTGAAAGCCAGGGAAACTTGTTGGCTAGGCTTATATAGGGCCTAGGGCTGATACCCTACTTACCTACCTATGAACCTATGAATACTATATATTGACGCGTGCCTTGATGTTGATGAGATTGATGGTAGCAAGCGATATGCATTAGCATGGATAGGAACAGGAATACAGGCAGAAAAGATGGCAAGAAGGACTGCATGTGTAGGGGGTGAGGGCAGGAAGAGAGCAACTAGGAAGATTATGTAGTAATAGAGATAAAAAGAGAGGGGGTGCTAGAATAGTTGTGGGGGTGGATGGGAGCAGGGATTGGAGTTTAGGAAGAGCTATGCAGAAGTGCAAGTAATACAGGGAGAGATTGAGGGGTGCAAAGCATCTGGCATTGGGAGTCAGTTGGGTAAGTTGCAGGATATATGCACAAAGTTCGACTAGTGGTGAGATCAGCCTGTAGTAAAACACAGATGTTACAGAACTAGCCTGTGGGAATGCAGGAACAGTGCCATTTGTCCATCATGTGAGATTTTAATGCATCTTTTAAAGAGCTTACTTCCTGGAATGATTTCAATGTTAATGGGATGTGGTTCCAGGCCTTGGCAATACTAGATGAATACAGGGAGTCTCCTGCACTGTTGTTCACTTTGGTTATACTGAGAAGCAATTTATATGTAAAGCCATGTTTGGGAGTATGGTTGAATGATTAGGGATGGGTAGTTTCTGACTATGGAGATGTCTGTTTACTGTTGTGAGGTTGGTGTGTGATTTAGTAGTGTGGGAGTTCTAACTAGTTTTTCCTCTGAGAGCCAGACAGTAGTGTCCTCTGAAGTGCAGGTTGGTGGCAAATGTTGCTGTTTTATAACAACACTGTTCCAGTTTGTTTAAAAGTGTGAGCTGAAGGTTGATAAAAATGGGTGCAGCATAAAGGAGAGATGGAAGTACAAAAGTAGTGACTGTATATTTTCTGGCTGTATCAGTGAGGTATCTCTATAAGATTCTGAGGGGTTTTTTTTGCAGGTTGTGATTTGTGGAGGTCTAGTTGTAGTTTTAGCCGATCATCTAAGATGACACGTAGTAGCTTTCCT
Source organism: Protopterus annectens (assembly GCF_019279795.1). Lineage (NCBI taxonomy): Eukaryota > Metazoa > Chordata > Ceratodontiformes > Protopteridae > Protopterus > Protopterus annectens. Next base: position 409,310,202 of record NC_056742.1, on the reverse strand, counting down.
TGCCTGAGTTATCTGATTCTGGTGTTGCTGTCCGAGGTTAAGATGAATGATGCCTTTTATGCATATTGTTTGGGAGTACAAAGAATTAGATTGTATTTTTTTTTGGGGGGGGGTAGGAGTTGTGAATTACTTAACCATGACTTGACAACATGATAATTAGTCTTTTGTGAATTTTCATAGTTTTGGCATAGTTTTAGCAGAGCAGACGAATGTGGAATCTTGTGTTTTGGACTATGATGACATTTGGAAGCTGGAGGAGGACTGATCCTTGTAGAACTTCTATGTTTATGGGGAAGTAAGAAAAGTTAGTTTACCATTTTGCAGCTTGTGCTTTACTTAACTGTGAAACCAATGTACGGAGGGTTTAGCTAGGACTATGGAGGAGAGGTTTTGAAGAATATATGAGATGAGGCATGGTATTAAAAGCTTTGGCTAGGTTTAAGAAAAGTGCTGAAACTAAGTCACCTTCACTTTTTGTATTTATGGTTGTAGTGGAGATCAGCAGAGCAGTAGGGGTGCTATGATGGGGTCTAAAACCATGTTGTGTAGTGGAGACTTGTTTTTCCTAGCAGTTTGTTGATTGTTTCTATATGCATTTCTCTACTATTTTTGATAAGGGTGATAATGTAGCTGTTGGTTTGCAATTGAAAAGTTCAGTGGCTGTACCTCTTTTGTGAAGGGGCATAATGAATGATTTTTTTCCCAAACTGATGGGACAGCATGTTCAGCTAGAGATATTTTTATCAGGATTGTTATGGGATAGGACATTGCTTCTGCTGCTGTTTTAACTCATTAAAATCAAGTGATGTTCCAAGTATTTCTGCAGTTATATCCTAACAATGTCTGTAGGTGTCAAATATTGCTTGCTCAAATTTGCATTAATAATTCCAAAACCATGCTACATACAGTGTATGGAAAATTATCTGGGTCATTGGTAGTGGGCTTTAGTTTATGAAGGAGTTTTGGAGCAGGTTGGCAAGAAATGTTCAAGGACGTTACCATATTTGGGAGGGACGGGGACTATGAGTGTTTTATTGGATATGTCACCAGTCAGATATGACTGTATTGATAAAGTGGGTATTAAAGTGATTAACAATACTCCCAGACCAACCAAGATAAAAACCAATAATAAATGTAGAACCAACACTAGTGAGTAATCCAAAAAAGAAGACTGTATTCTTTTTGGAGTGCACTGGATTCACTGTTTGTTTAATATATTTGGAAATAGCGAGTAATCCACAGGCAACACTTTATTCTACATTAAGCACTTTTGTCCTTTCTGAACTTCATCAGAATAAGTTTAAAACATATTAAATAACTTATAAAAACATAGTCAAAGTACAACCAATCAAATCACATGAAATCCAAAATTTTCCAATCATAAAAACGTTGACATTCCCTATTCAAATGAAACCCCTCCCCTTCATAGTTTTTCCCATAATCTTTGCAACACACTATGAATACATAAAGTGTCATTCAAACCTAGGGGTATTAATGAATTTAGTCTTATTTCCCACCAAAGTGGTGGGGGCATACCCAAGACCAGAAATCAAGTGGATTGATCAAGTACTTGAGAAAGATAATTCATTTACTAGAAGTCTGAATGCAGCCAGTGTTGATGCCTCTTTAAAGCACAGTCGTTGACAGTCCGAGAGGATAAGCAACAAAATGCAGAATGGCAATCAGATGGATGACAACAAATCTGGGGAAACTTCATGGGCCAGACAAGGTCATGGCAAGCAGAATCAGAGGCAAGGAAGGAATTTGATGAATTGTGGTTGTAATTGATCTGGGAAATGTTTGTTGATTTAGAAGCACTCCCATTTAATGAGGATGTAACATGTGCATACACATGAGTGAACAGTGATCTTCTCATGATGGATATCACAAAAGGTACTGTTTTGAACTGGGGGGGGATTTAAAATATTTAACTTCAGCCATTTGGGAAGTGGTGATATACACTTGAGCTTATTTAAAAGGGGCTTAAATTTCTTTCCATCAGCTGGCAATGATCTAGTGACTTCTGTTATTGAACTGAAATTATTTCTTAGGAAAATTAACTATTTCTTTTCATAAAAATAAATCAGGCCAAAAGTTGGAAGATCGTGATCTTTGTTGGAAAAGTGTTTTTATGAAAATGTTTTCATTCAATTTTCATAAAACATAATCACTCCAAAATTTGTAATCAGAAATGTACATACATATTTAAAAGTAAGAAAAACCTAATCTTATAAATACAGAAACAAAGAAAGTTATTCATGAGTGTCCATCAACCTTCTAGTCATTCCTGTTGCCTGTTCAATTCCAAAATGTTTTTTTTTTTTTTTTTTTTTTTTTTGCTCGTCAAGCAGTTCTTTAAATTTTGTCCATACGTTGAGGCAAGAGGCAATTCTGTTCCTTCTCAATCTGAATGTAATAATTTCTACATGAGTTACTTCAACTGCTAAGCTTACAAATCCTTTAAATAAGGGAGTAAATTCATTTTTCCAGTTTTGTGTGATCACTTCTTTGGAGATAGTCAGTACAGTCCACAATATGTTATTTTTCAGTCTTTTAACACAAGTGGGAATAGGGACATTAAAAAGAATTAATGATTTAGATAAAATAAATGTATCTCCAAAAAATGCCTGTAAAAAAGAACTAATATTCCCGAAAGGAATCAAGACAGTACAATCAAAGAACACCCTCCACTACATAGAACACTAATGACTTTGAAAGGGTTTGTGAATTGGGATTTAGGAAAGAATTATGTAATAAAAAATCCAGTTCAAGTGGAAATCTGACACCAGATGAATTATTAGTATCAAAAACCATAATGAAACCGGAAAAAGGTGGGGAGATTATGATGATGGATAATACTGATTATTGCAGTAGGTTGTATAATTTATTAATGAATGGCACTCAATATAGTATTTCATCTGTTAATGAGATGAGCATCAGCTATAGCCATATTGACTTATTTTTGGATCAACTGCTATTGTAAAATGAAATTATTAGAATTGAGTCTGAATTTTTAAAAGTAGATTATCTCCAAGTAGCTATTGGTTTTGGCATACCCAAAATCTACAAGGATATTCACAATCCCACCCACCTAAGACTTATAGTGGATGTCCGAGGCTTGAAAACAGAACCCCTTGTGAAATTTATTGATTTTAAATTAAAAAGGTTTGGACTGGTATGTCAACATTTGGTTAAGAGGTTCATGGCATTTTTTTTAGAAATGGTTACTCAGGATCTATTTGTAAATGATCTGGTATTAGTTGCACTTGATGTACTTGATCTGTTTTCGGTCATCCTGCATACCCTAGGATTGAAATGGTTTAGGGAGATATTGATGGAATTTGAATTCTTAAGTGCTGGATTGATTTAGGTGTTGATGGAAATGATGGTGATTGTTCTCACAAGTAATTATATCTATTATGAAGGGGAATATTACATCCAGAAATCTGGAGTAACAATGGGTGTGGGATACGCACCGACTTATGCAAACATGATAATGTACTTCTGGGAGAAGAAATTTATTTTTAGGTCAAAATATATGTCTTGTATAAGAAAATATTTCAGATTTCTTGATGTATGTATATTTTAGACAGGTATGATAGAATGACTGCAACAACTTTTTACAAATGTGAATGAAACAACATCTTTTTTGAAATTCACTATTAATTTTTCCATTGAAAGTATTAATTATTTAAACATCCATCTTATAAAAGATGTCGATAAACAAGAGTTCTTTTCTTATATTTTTAGGAAAGAAACATTCTAAAACTCTTATTTACATTTTGAAAGTCAACACCCGTTACACCAAAAAAGAGGATTAGTGAAATTTTAGACTGTCCAAATAGCAAGTATGACTTTGAGGGGAAAATATTTTCCTACAAGAAATGAACAAATTGATTGGGATATTCTTGGAGAGAGGATACCCAGAACATTTTAATTTGCCACTAATCGATGAAGTTGTTTTAAAGATGTATAGTGGGTTTTATGTTCCACTTTAAGCGAATGCTTTGACAGTGAGGAAATTAAGGAAACCAAGGGTCCTTCCAAGAATGATATGGTCATTACATATGCGGAGAACACAAAGGAATTGACAAGAATAGTTAGTGACAACTGGCTGCCTTTAATGCTTGATAATGAATTTAGGGAGTTTATAGGAACAGTACCCAAATTTATTTTTAAGAGAAATAATAACTTAAAAGGACGGTTTCAAAAAGTAAATAAAAATAAAGGAGAGAAAATATGTGGGATGTGTAAATGTGGGAGAAGTCAGAAATGCCCTTTCATGAGGAATAAAGATTCAGTGTCTATTAAAAGTGTCAAATATAGGGTTAAAAGTCTGGGCTACATTAATTGCAATACAGCAGGGGTAGTGTACATTGCGGTATGCCAAACTTGTTCCTGCTTCTATAGTGGGAAAACTAATAGGGCTTTAAATAAGAGTTTATGAGCATCTTCGTGATATCCACAATAAGGAAATGAAAAGTGCATTGGCAAAAGATTCAAATAATTGTGGTAATTTTAAACATTTTAAGATTTGGTTTTGGATAAAATTAAAATAGGTCTCAGGGGTGGTAACTGGAAAAATCTGATTGAAGAAAAAGAACTTCGGTGGCAAATTAGACTAAATTCATTAATACTGCCAGGTTTGAATGACACTTTTGATGTATTTGCAGTGTGTTGTAAAGATTACAGGAAAAACTGTGAAGGGGATTGCTTTCATTTGAATAGGGGATATGAACATTTTTATGATTGGAAGATTTTGATGAAGTCCAGGAAGGAGAAGGAGCTTAACACAAAAGTGTTACCTGTGAATTGCCCACTATTGTGTTGGTTCAACATTTATTATTGATTAACAGTACTGTGATGTTGATTTGATGTTTTTGGGGTAGGTTGTGTGGGTTTTCCTGGATTTAGCAGCTTATCAACTGATGCCCATGTGTGCCCCCCATCTGTGGCCACATTTATCAAGCAGGCCTCAGGTTGCATGGGACCACCATTTCCCTCTCGCTAGGATGGACAAACCAAAAAAGGCACTAATTTTCCCATCCTTTCATGCCTGGCTATTTTAGCACCTAAGCTGCTTCTTGAACTTGGGTCACAGTTCACACTTTATTCTCTACA
>NC_056742.1:409230081-409300081 GCF_019279795.1 Protopterus annectens | reverse complement strand
TACAATAAGGGAGCTTCACAACTGGCTAATGGGCATCAGGAAGTCATTAAAACAATGTCCATGCTTGAGTAAACAGTGCATACAAGGCACCTTTTGCAACATGACTTGTGAAATTTGATGGTGATGAGGGTATTAATACTCTGTCAGATAAGGTACAACTTAGAAGTCTAAACCTCAAGATGCACGCACTCGAAACTCTCCTTAGCATGGAGAACATCGATATCTGTGCAGTAACAGAAACCTGGTTCAGGGCTCCCGAGAGCACCCCAGCACTACCAGGTTATACATCATACCATGCTTTTCGGCCCCAAAACTTGGACCGAACCACAAAAGGAGGGGGAGTATCGATATTCATCTAAGATACCCACACCTCCAGGTTGGTGGCAAAGCACGAAGCATCAGAGACTATCCATGTGCAACTAACAGTGGGTAAAACTGCCTTCCAGTTTATAGCCTGCTACAGACCACCCTCCCAAACCCAGGAACCCCACTCGGCCTTCCTGAGAACACTGGAAAATATGAAGGTCTCTCCAAACACCATTATATTAGGCGACTTCAACTACCCAAACATAAACTGGGAGCATTACTCTAGCTCCAACACCCTAGCCCAAAGGTTCCTAGAATTTATAAACTCAAATGCTATGGAACAACTTGTTACCACTCCCACAAGAGGGGAAAACATACTGGACCTGATCATTACCAACATGGGGACTCTATGCTCCAGACCAGAAGTGTATCCCTCACTGGTAAGATCAGACCATAAACTAATCTCACTGGATATTCACATCCCGACTGCACCCCCTGCCCAGAAAACCACAGTGAAAAAATTCTCTAAAGCAAATTTCACACTCCTCAAAACCGAGGTGGAGTCCTTCAAAGCCCCTGGGCCTGTGGAAAATATGGCCCAGACCGCAGAATCCTTTATAAATGCATTCTATGAACACCTTCAGGAATGCATGGATCATGCGATCCCAAATAAAACCAAGACCCAATCCTCCAAAGGCAGATGTCCTGTCTGGTGGACCCCAGCCATAAACAAACTATACAATAGAAGGAGGAAGCTACTAAATGATAGAGCAAAATCCCAAAAAGGGAAGGCATCACTGATCAGTATTGCAAAAAACTACGGGCACTCATAAAATTGTCTAAGGCCAGCTTTGAGAGAAAAATTGCACAGGACACTAAGGATAATCACAAGGCTTTCTTTAGTTATGTTAGGAACCTGGGTGGTAATTCCCAGATATGCTCAGAATTAGTCCAAAATGACAAAAAATACACTGAACCCACAGACATTGCCGACATCCTAGCTGAGAGGTTCAGCGCAAACTCCCCCCCCCACCAAAAGGGCAAATATCTATCCCAGCAGAGTGCTGCCCCACTGACATCTCAGATGCTTAGGTAAGAGCCGCCCTTTCCAAAGCAAAAAACACAGCATCAATGGGACCAGACGGCGTCCCGGGCTGTGGCCTACATGAACTTCAAGAAGAGCTAAACCCAAACATAAAACTACTGTTCAATCTCAGCCTTACTACAGGATATGTGCCCAAAGAGTGGCGTACAGCAACAGTGGTCCCTCTCCATAAAGGTGGTGCCTCAACGGATCCTGGAAACTATCGCCCCATAAGCCTGACTAGCTTAGTCTGCAAAGCTATGGAAAGGACCATCATGGACCTCATAAATAAAGATATTGGGGACCTACAGACACTGGATCCAGTTCGGCTTTGTTAAGGGCAGATCCTTCCTTTTAAACCTGGTTGATTTCTTTGAAACAGTCACCAAGGCGATTGACGAGGGGAAGGTGGTCCACACAGCCTACCTGGACCTCGCTAAAGCCTTCGATACAATACCCCACTCGGGCATTATAGATAAGCTCACCAGCTTAAATATAAACCCCTATGTCACTAGATGGATTGCAAACTGGCTCAAGGACAGAACCCACATGGTTAGAATTGCTGGAGCCATGTCAGACTCCAAACTAGTTACAAGTGGTGTCCCACAAGGCTCAGTCCTGGGACCTCTCATGTTCGGTATATATTTCTCGGAGGTACAGGCCAACACAGAAGGACTGTGGCTGACAAAGTTCGCAGATGACTGCAAACTGGGCACCATAATCGACTCTCCAGCTGACACAAGCATCCTCCAAAAGGGCCTCATAGAAACAGACAACTGGTGCCAGAGCCATGGCCTCACGCTAAATGCCAAAAAGTGTATAGTCATCCCCTTTGGCAAAAACAAAGTGCCCACAAATTACCACATAGGTGGTAATCCATTAAGTACAGAAGAAGTAATTAGGGACCTGGGGACCCAAGTTGATAGCAATCTCTCATTTGACAACCACGTGGCCAAAGTGGTTAGAAAAACATTTTATATAGCCCACCTAATCATGAAGGGATTCACATCTAGATCATTGGAGGTCATCGTGCCTCTTTACTCATCCCTCATCAGGCCCATAATTGAGTACAATGCCCCTTTTGGGATGTACCTTACCAGACACCTGCAGCAACTGGAAAGACCCCAAATGTACCTCACCAAGAGGATCAAAGGGCTCAAACAGATGCCATATGCTGCCCGGTTAAAGAAACTCCAGCTCTACTCAGTGGCATACCGCCTGTTCAGAGGCGATCTGTGCTTGACGTATAAAGCCATGTCCAACCCAGAATTAATGGACATGCTGCACCTCAGAAAATCCAAATCCCATCGAGCTACGCTCGAGAGACTTGAACCTCAGCACTGAAATAAATAGGACATGCTGGAGGGACAGATTCATAACCCAGAGGCTCCCTTCACTCTGGAATAAAATCCCAGTCCAGGTTAGGCAGAGTCCCTCATTGACTCTCTTCAAGAGGAATCTTGATGAGTGGATGGGAGATCGTAGGTTTACCCCGGGTATCACTTCTGTGTCACTGTTAGACAGAGGCACAGTATACTAACCTCGAAAAAGGGCATAGCAAAATAAATTTAAAATGGGTGGCGAAAGCCAAACACATTCTGGCTAGGCTTATAAATGCCCTAGGGCAGATAGCCTAGTATGAACCTATGAACCTATAAACTCCTGGAGTTGAAAGAAATACGTAGAGGACCAGTGCTGTAGGGTTCCTATTACCTGATCGAACGTTTAGGTTAGCGAGTACCTAAACGTCGATCTGGCAATAGCTAAAGCAAAAAAATGCAAATGGCCAATTGAATGCAGGGAAAGAATTCCCTTGGCCATTATGCAGATTTTGCCCCTGTCCCCACTGTAGAATGATCTCAGAGTTGATATATTTAGTTGGGGGAGCAAAGCCCCCCACTTCATTTTGGTTAAAAAAAAATTTTTTTTTGCAGCTGAGGGTATTCATTCCCTATGATAAATCAGCCGTTCGCTGTTTTCATTTTTCGATATCACCAGTTCGATGTTTAGGTATTCGCTAACCTAAACGTTCGCTCGGGTAATATAGACGCATGCTGTACACTCGCGTGTATCTTGTGGTGATATGTAAATATTTTGTTTTCTGTTAGCTGTGAAGGAACAGTAGGCTGAATAAGGCAGTGTTATACTAAAATCATGTCTTTGGTACATTTTTGGCTTTTATCAGTGTTACAAAACTTATATAAATCGTCTTCATTACCTCTGCTTATTTAGCAGTATGCATACTAGAAGCTTCATTCTCATTCATCCTCAGTACAGCTATGTTTCATAAAACAAGTGATAACAAAAAATCTTTGTTAATTTGTGTAGTATACACTCAAAGATTGGTATATATGTACGTTAATTCTATTCCTTCACATAGTGAAGATAATAATCAGATCAGTGTCTTGCTTAGGTTCTACCTTTACGGTATTTGTGGTTTTGTTTCTGTTGTGCTGTATAACCATTTCCTTTCTTACTGTTTGTTTTTTCCAAAATATGTCCTCCTTATTTTTTTATATATGTATGCAATCCTTTTTTGTACAGTTTATACAAATTATTGCTTTTGGGTTATGTCAGTTAAAGATCAAAAGACCATTTTCAATGCACCTACCCATTTAACAAGGAATCTGCACTAAACCCTTTAGGTATTAGGCCATGCTGGTAGGTCACAGGATGAGAGGTTTTCTCTCTTTCTCTCTCTCTCTCTCTCTCTCTCCCTGCCTCTCCAGCAAGCACGAGTGGAGTGAAATTTAAAAATAAGTGCCATAGGAGCTTCTTCAGGCTGCAGACTTGCTACATATAACATTTAATTTGTCTGATTTAAAAACTGTTTGTAAATATGCAGAGGTGGGTACAAGTTGAATGCATCAACAGTAAACAACTTAAGTAAAGTGTAAGGACCAGTAAACGTAATTGTTGAAGGGGAAAGGTTACGTCTGATGCTTAGTCTGATTCTGTCACCAGACTGAGATTATTCCCAGAAATTAGTTTGCACTGATTTTTAACATTGCATTGTTTACTAACACAGTGACTTTAACTGTGTAGCAAACGTTTGTAAAGAATCATGGAAAATACTAGTCAGCTGATCCTAGCGGCCATTCCTAATGGCCATTTACAGCTTGCCAGTATCCACCGCAGACCTTATCTAGTTATAAATGGATCAACAGACCAGCCATACCACTGGAGAATTTGTGAATACCCATCTAGTTCTCTAACTACATTTTGACGGAAAAATGTGTTGCTCTGCATAATCTGTAGCAGATATTTTGCTCCAGAGAAGGGGGTTAAGTATTGCTTGAGGAATCCTGTCTCTTCACCATGTTTTGTTTATTTGCTGAATCAGATTTAGATTCCTGGCTCTAATGTTAGTAGAACTGTTTAATTTGAAGATATATGAGAGATCTTGGGCAACTGGATCCCTAATGACTCAAAATGCTTGGCACAGATTGCCCCTAAGAACCATACAAGATCCCATACGTAGGGAAAGAGCTTCTAGTCCCTCATGGTAGCTCTTGTCTTTTAAGCCAGTGATCTTTTAGGTTAAAGTCTCTGGGGTCTATCCCTTTACTTGATATGATTAGTAAGATGCATCCCAAAAGGTGCATTGTATTTGATAATAATTCTAATCAATGCTGAATATAGTGGAGTAAGGACTTCCTTATATCTAGACAAAATACTTTTTGCAGTCAGTTGTACCAGGTGAAATAATTTCATAACCAATATTGCAACATGATGGTCAAAGGCAAATGATTATCTACCTATGTTCCAAACTCCCTCACAATGTTTTCATTTCAAAGTAACATTCAGTCTAAGCTGTACCATGGATGAAGGGATTGTTTACCAAATGTTCATAGGTTCATAGGCAAGTACTAGGCTAGCTGCCTTTGTGGGACATTATAAGCCTAGACAGTTTCCATTTCAAAGGTGAGAATCCAACCTTTTACCTTCTGTCTGTGCAATAAGCACATTAACCATTATGCCAATCCCCCACCCCAGAAATGAGAGTGATGGGACTCAAACTCTGTACCGCAGTAACTACAACTGATGACCTTAACCTCTTATGCCGACTGTTAGCTATTTGATGATGTTCTACCTTTTAGCAATTAGTTTTAACCCATTTCTTGAGCGCCATTTGTTGACACTTGTGAATTCAAGTTGGGGCTTCTGTATATCAGAGAAGGAATTGAGTGTGATACCAAATATGCAGTCATTCACAGACTTGGTTAACCAAAGATTCCCATTTGTAATTTGGGGACTAGTGAAGTAGATGCCGACTAGTAGAGGTCACAGCACGGTGCCATGAGGAACACCTTAATGTTCAGTGAAGATGCACCTGCCAGTTTCAGTACACGGGCTTTATTCATAACCTAGTTTGCCATTCATGTTGCTAGTAAGAATCAACTTGGAGCTCATGTAGCTTGTTTATTATGTTAGCATGTTGCGTGCTGTCAAAAGCTTTAACTCGATCAAGGTTTCCTTTATGGACAGCATGACCATTGTCCATGGCTTGTCCTGCCCTCTCAAAGAAGTTGACTAGATTCATTACACAGGACCTACTCTTAATAAAGCTAAACTGCTGGGGGGGGTCATGCCTTATATGATTTTTGATGTCAAACTTAATTATGTCAATTAGGATACATTCTATGGCTTTGCAGATAAGAGTAGTCAGGCTTTGGGCTTTGGGGTTTGTAGTTTCCATGTTCAGTGGTAGGTCTACCCATGTGAAGTGGTGTCATAAGAGATGTGTGCCATACTTCATGGCCAAAACTTGTGGCTAAGCTCAGGTTGCTCAGCTGTAAGAGCATATACACTAGGGAATGTTCTGTACTGTTTATCAGGCAACCGGGTATGTTATCAGATCCCATGAATAATATATTTTTCATTTTGGTGAGCACATTAAGAAATGTTCTTTTGTTATGGGGGTTTGAGATTCTGTGGGATATGAGTATTTTTTTTTGTTTCATGGATTAAATTTACATTGAATTTGTTAGCTAGTATGTTGGCTATATCTTCATTCAGTGGATTTCAGTAGGTCGTGTCATTTCGGACACGTTCTGAGCAGTGCTGAATGATGATGATTAGTTTTGTAATGTAACTAAGGAAGGATATGTAATTGCATTTAGTGTCTCATGCTAGTCAAAGTCCATAGGATGCTTCTGTTTTCCTGATGGTGTTTTTTAGTTCCTTTGATTACTTTTTATATTAAACTTAATTGGAAGGTTTTTGTTTTGCTGTAAAGTTTAAGAAACTTTTTCCTTTTATTCTTAAGTATAATTGAGGACCACCAGGTTGGTTTACTTCTAAACTTCCTGTTTTTTGCACAAAAACAACCAAATTAGGGAATGCCACACAGCTGGAAAAAGAAATTGTCAACAGCAAACCAACTGTATAGAAAAGATGACCGACAAGACAGGATAAAAAGTCACAAATTGTTTTGTTTGTGCATTAAGTGCTTTTATCTGAAATCACAGACTTCACCAGAATACATTACTTACATCAGCTTCAGCCATTTTGTAGCCTGTTCATATCATATGACTTGCTGAGTCAAAATCTTAAAGACAACACCCTAACAACTTATATAAATGAAGGCTGAAGATGTAAAATCCAACTAACCAGAGTTACAGATATATCTATGTAACTACAGTTAATCCACATTATTTGTTTTAAATAATGCAGTATCTGAACCATATTAGTTCTTTTTCTTAAAAGGCACATAATGTAAGCTGCTTCATTAAGCCCCAGTGAAATATGAGCCACAAAATGCACTTACCACCACAACTCCCTACATTCTAAAATGTTCTTCCACCATCCTGAAAAAGGTGAGCAAGAATTATTTTCCAAAATCAAAAATAAAAACTTTTTAAAATTGTTACATTTCTGGCTGTGGCATGCAAGGACATATTCCTATGGGCATATTCATGTTTGTAAACCCGTTCCCTCAGCAAATATAGTTTAGACACTGCATTGTGATCTATAAGTACCTTACTGGTGTTGAACCTGGTTCAGTTTTTCATCATGAACTTCTGGTCCTCTTTGACAAAATGGGCATAGAGTTAATGTCAATAATTGTCAGAAAAAATCCTACGATTAATCGAAAAACTGGAAGTTGACATTTTTCGGAAAGACTTACTTTTTCCCCAGCACTTAGAAGAATTGAGGATGCATTACAAAAGGCTGAAACCAATGAGACTGCAGATGTTAAAAGGAAACAGTAAAGATTGTGAGGGATGAAAAGGAATATCAAACTAAAACAGTGTAACCTAATCCCAAAGGGAAACATCAACATACAACTCAGGAACACAAATTTACTGATGCTGAGTGGGAGAGAAATGACTACAGTGAAGAAGAGTCAAACCAATTTGGGGAAAATGAGAACCAAGGAGATTGAAAAACTGGAGGAGAAGCAGATGAAACAGGCAGCCAGCTCATTTGACCTGCAACCTGGCTTCCACAAAAGATAGTTCCATCCGAAGAGATTTTGGAATTGGAGGGGGCAATACTAACAAACTTTGAAGAACCAGGTACGAGTATGAATGTTATTGTTATTCCAAAGACATCAACAAATGTTAAATAAATAAAATAAATAAAATATTGTTTTCAATTTTGGTAGTTGCACTATATACAATTTTCACATCTTCCCATCACTTTGGTGTATTTCATTATTGTACGTCATTATTTCAAAAAGGTTTTAAATTTATACCTTGGAGCCATTCCAGTGTAGTTGACATTATCATTGAATTGAAACTGTTCACAAGAAAATTGAATTTGCGTTGTTTATTGTCATCGACTGTTGTCGTCCACCAATGAAGGCACTATTGAAAGTGGTTTGTTGAGATGTAGTGCATTTAACCCACCACTGGCACCCCATTGCATTACTCAAACAGTCATGCAAGCAAAGTATAAGAAAGTAGTGTGGAAATAAGAAAAGGAAATTTTACAATCTGTCTCTTGAGGAAATCACTTTGTTGTCTAAACTGTCTAGAGATAGGAATATATATGGGTGATGAAGCCAGACAAAGGTGGGGGAGGTCGTGATCATGGGCCATGATATGTATTCATGAAATTGAATTTTCTTTAACAATGGGGAATTTTTACAGTGGTGTCAAAGAATCAAATAAATAGTACCTACCACTATTTTTCCCTGAAGACCTCTGTATCACATTTAATATTCCACCTAAAATTAAAGAATTCCTGGAAGTTTAATATCCTTGGGTCTCAGGAATCTTTGGCTTCCTCAAAATCCATAAATCGGTGACCAACTCCTCCCCCCTTTGAGACCAGTTGTGGCTTCTGCTGACTCCAAGATGGAACCATTTGCTAAACTAATTGATTTCAAGTTAAAATCCTTTGCAGAAAACAAAAAACATATTTTGAAAGATTCCTGGCACTTCCTTTAAATTTTAGCTGATAGTGAATTTTTGCCAGAGGCTTTATTTGTCACAGTGGACATTAAAGATTTGTTTTCCGTCATTCCACACGAAGAAAGTATGGAATGGTTTTTACTGGCAATGGTGAACAGTGCTCAATTTGATCAATCTGAAACGGCCTTTTTATATCAGTGTATGGAACTTGTTCTAAACAACAACTGTGTGTATTAAGAGAGGAGTTCTACAAATAACGTAGGGGCATGTAGCTGTGGGTGCTGGCTCAGCCCCAATATTTGCCAATATGGTATTGTGGTTTTGCGAAACCACTAGTAGTTTTAACTCCTCCCTCTTTTCCAACATAAGCCTCTATGTACAATACCTAGAAGATATATTTTATTATGGAAGGGAAGCATCAACAAGCTGGAGCTCTTTATACACTTCCTCACCCAGTCTTAAAGTTTTTTGCAGTTTACTTACCAGAGGAATGAAATGACTGTCAACTACATAGATATTACACTGTATAAAAATGTAACTGCCAGCAGATATGAGTCAACGATGTTTAGAAAGTATACCTTTTCAAACACATATTTGCACTTTACTAGTCAACACCCAGTGTGGCAGAAGAAAAACATAGTTAAGGGGAAACTTATAAGGTTAAGCTGACTTGTATCTGATGACTACGTTTTTCAACATGAGGCTGACAAACTTTGTGGCCTATTTTGAGAACGGGGATACCCAGTACGTTTTCTAGATGAAGTTCTGAAATGTATATCCAAAACAAGACAGACTTATTATAGGCCACTATTATATTGCCCCAATGGTCTGGCAACCAGTGAAAGAAAGGTGGACACTGACATGTCATGACCCTTTGTCACTTAGTTTAATACAGACAAGTTTTCTATCAAGAAGATTATTAACATGCATTGGTCCATTGTGTTTGGCTCTTTTGATCTCTTAGATACTTTGGGAAACCTACCCCAATATGTGTATAAAAACAACATTTTAAAAGCAAATTTGAAAAAAATGACCACCAGATTACACTACACCACAACGTGGGGATGAAATGATGACCACCAGATTACACTACACCACAACGTGGGGATGAAATGACGACCACCAGATTACACTACACCACAATGTGGGACTGAAATGACCACCAGATTATACTACACCACAATGTGGGGATGAAATGATGACCACCAGATTATACTACACCACAGTGTGGGGATGAAATGATGACCACCAGATTACACTACACCACAACATGGGGATGAAATGATGACCACCAGATTACACTAAACCACAACGTGGGGATGAAATGATGACCACCAAATTACACTACACCACAATGTGGGGATGAAATGACCACCAGATTACACTACACCACAACGTGGGAATGAAATGATGACCACCAGATTACACTCCATCACAACGTGGGAATGAAATGATGACCGCCAGGTTACACTACACCACAACATGGGGATGAAATGACCACCGGATTACATTACACCACAGTGTGGGAATGAAATGATGACCACCAGATTAGACTACACCACAATGTGGGGATGAAATGATGACCACCAGATTACACTACACCACAATGTGGGAATGAAATGACCACCAGATTACACTAATGAAATGACCACCAGATTACACTACACAATGTGGGGATGAAATGATGACCACCAGATTACACTACACCACAACATGAGGATGAAATGATGACCACCAGATTACACTACACCACAATGTGGGGATGAAATGATGACCACCAGATTACACTGCACTACAACGTGGTGATGAAATGATGACCATCAGATTACACTACACCACAATGTGGGGATGAAATGACCACCAGATTACACTATACCACAATGTGGGGATGAAATGATGACCACCAGATTACACTACACCACAACGTGGGGATGAAATGACCACCAGATTACACTACACCACAACATGGGGATGAAATGATGACCACCAGATTAAATTACACCACAACGTGGGGATGAAATGATGACCACCAGATTACACTACACCACAACATGGGGGATGAAATGATGACCACCAGATTACACTACACCACAATGTAGGAATGAAATGACCACCAGATTACACTACACCACAACATGGGGATGAAATGATGACCACCAGATTACACTACACCACAATGTGGGGATGAAATGATGACCATCTAATTACACTACAGGATGAAATGATGACCACCAGATTACGCTATACCACAATGTAGGAATGATGGGTTTGTTTCTAGTGTATGTAATTCTGTGTTGCATCTGTTACCCAAGCCTTTGAAAAGTTGTGAAAGAAGGAAATTACTTGATATCAAAAAAGTCATAGATATTCTACTTTAACAAAACAAGAAAGGGCACTGATTAATAATATATCTGCTGATAAGACTATTAGAATTATGAAGGCCAATAAAGGTGGGGTGTAGTGTTGATGGATCAGGATGATTATATTTCGGAATATTGTTTATTTTGAAGGATGAGATTGTTATAGGGAGGTGAGCCTCCAAGAGGTTTACAGATATTTTGATCAATGGCTGTATTTAAAAAGTATTGGATCAAACCATCTCATAGAAAATGTTTTGGCATTTTAATACCCCCCATCCTCAAGTAAGCAACATGTTTGGCATTGCTAAAGTGCACAAAAGAAATTGATTATCCACCATTTGGGTCCATTGTAGCTGGGCAGGATTAAAAGTTGGATGTACTTTCAAAATTGGTGGACAGGGCCTTTTATGTAGTTCTTAGAGAAAGAACATCTTTTGTTTGGGATACCTTCCATTTTTTGAATAACATTAAGGCAATTTCAGCCAGTTTAACAGATTTGCTGGGGACAATGAATGTAAAATTGCTTTATACAGTGATTCCCTATGATATGGATGTGAAAAGTGTTTACAGCATGTTAATTGAAGAAAACCATTACATATTTTATTATTATTTATTTTACATTTGTTTACCGGGCTAGTCTAGCTGGATACATGTCCATTTTCAGTAGAGGCCCAGGGAGAAAAGCTCCAAGAAGAAGGTACAGATAACATTACATATCTGTAGCAGTCGGGTTTATTGCAGAATGTATAGCTCAGGTTGTATGAGAAACTTTGTGTTTGATAAATATTTTTTCACAAGCCGAAAGGGGTATTCATGGGTGAGAATATGCCCCTAATTATTTCAATTTATCATGGAATACAGGGATAAGAAAATTCGGAGCACCAGTCTACTGTATTTAGCAGTTAAGAGTTACAGTAACTTGACTGATAGTGTTTTTTGTATATATGGTCAAAAAAGTGAAGAATTATTTGCTATTATAAAATATATGAATGGTGTTACATATTTTTTTAATGTAAATGTAGTTGCTGTTGTTGTGTCTTTTGGCTTTTCCACAGCAGAACTCCGGCCTGCTAATGATTGGCAGTAGATTTTTATGTGCCAAGTTGCCGGCCCTGACGCACAACCTTCACGAAGGTGCGCCCATTCACGCATGTCCACACAAAAGATGGTCTAGCTGGGAATCGAACAGGACAACGTCTTACTGTGAGGAGATGGTTATGATTTGGAAAAAAATATTAGTATATACAAGAAAGTGGAAAGTGAATTGTTAGTGTGTACAATTAGTTATAAAAATTCTGGTAGACATACACATCCATTTTAAGTATTTAAAATAAAAAAAACTTAAAAGTCAGAGTGTCAAAGTAAAACAGTTGCCCTTGGATGAATAGAAAAGTAAACATTTAACTAACTAGATGACTGCATGAAAGATTTAGTCAGAAATGTTATCCTAATAATATTGAGAAGGCCATTTTAGAGGTGAACTAAAGTGGTGACAGTTCACAAAATTAAGATTGGAATCTTGGGATTCCACTGCACCCTAGCCACCCACAATGGACAGTGACAATATTTTTATTAAATTATCACTTAAAACAGAGGCAGATGTGCAGCAACAGAAAAGCAAACCATTTGTCATGCGTTACACATTATGTGCAGGTGTCCTTTTTTATTATTATCGCCATTACATAAATTGCTCATTTCCTTGCCTTCTCTTAAACCTCAGTCCTCCTCTTGAAAATTAATTTGCATATATAGTTCCCACTATTTAATTTATTTCTGTTTTATTTGCTCACACGCTTTCCAAAAGATCTCACATACAGGTCTTTTATTTCCTTTATAATATTCTGTACTTTGGTCACAGCTGGTTTAGATTTAACTTTTGATTTTCTATTAACTGCTTTGCTTTTTGGCAGCCGGTAGCTTTAAACTTAGTAATTCCTTATTTGCGTTTATGTACTATAAATCCTTAGTCTCAGCTGAAAAGAATCATTCCATGCTGCTGTTAAGGAATAACCATAAATCCTGAAATGGTACGTCTCCAAGTTGATGGTAAGCACGTTCTCAGTCTCTTTAGGACCTTCATGAAAATCATCCCCTTTTCGATACTTGGCTACACTTACCTGTTAATACAAGTCTCGTCAGACCAAAAGTGAGTAAATCCAGAAGCACGAAGCAAGTAATTCACACTAGTACTTACACTTTTTTTTATATTAGACTGAGACTTTCACATTTTTCTCAAATAGTTTGGCTTTATTTATCTTACGTAAGAACTTTCTAAGGAGACTGAGGTTAGCACCATTTTTAAGATGCGCCCTTTTGTTGATGATAAATAGTTTTGTGGATGAAAAAGATCTTGGATTCTTAGGCAAGTGATAGCAGCTAAATAAAATAGTTTTCTGGGAGATATGTTGATGTGTACATCTGATATTCTAGGGATACAGTCTTTAATTATTGATGGAGTTATCAATGTACGAAAAATGGTGTCATTTATAAAGGCAAAAGATAGGAAAAGGTGGGGGGATTATGCTGGAGGAAAATATTGCACAGTGTAATAAACGAGGTGAAAACAATAGCATCCAGAAGAACAATAATAAATAAATAAAAGAATACCGAGGCAGTGGATTGAATGAGTAGGTATGTCGACATCTGTTTGGCAAACACCATTTGGTCGATGCAAACAGTTGACAGGTATGTAAGATGGACAGTTCCTAGGTAGGGGAATTTTCCCTTTTCCCAATAACTGTTCAGTTTTGGAGTTAATATATATAATTAGCAGGCAGTATGGGGAGAGCAGCCCCCCCCATTTGGGGGTGCAGGGGGTATGCACCCTGCGCAAACACTTGTGTTTGGTTTAATCTGCTGTGGAGTAATTCCCAGAACATGTACAGAATGTTTGTTACTATGTTATTACATCAGTTATCTAGGTGTGGGTATAGCTGGTCATTTGATATTTATATTGACATAGAGACAGACATAAATATATAAATGTATTTAGATACATATGCACATGATTACCGATATTCAAATCTAACATCAGTTGCCACTCAAACCCACAAACAAAAAAATATGGAATACATCAAAAGGGAAAGATGCTGTCAGTAAAATGGCAAATTATTGAAATGCACACTGATCACTACTATATTAAACATAAATATACAAGATATAGATCTGCTGTACTAATTGTAAAAGCAAAATAAATGTACTTTTCAGATTGATACTCAGGCTACAAAACCAAATATCCCCACCTGCATGCAAAATTAAATTTATGTGGGAGCTCCACCTCTTGGACCCCTTACTTATACATTCCATCTCCATGGTCACACAATTGCAAGTACAATGCAATACTATCCATATTGGAATTCAGTAGAGCATGGCTTATTTGGCCCCTTGTGAGGACAACCAATTTGCACGTTGGACTAAAGTAAACACTGGGTTTATGTTGTACTATACTGCACATACACACACGTGTGTGTGTGTGTGTGTGTGGCATGTGAGTATGCATGGGGTAGCATATAGCTGTGTTAGATTCAGTCTAAGTGAACGTCTTCAGATTGATGCTGCACTAACGAAAGCCACATATATCAAAGTGGTTCATTATTAAAATGAGAGTGCTCCACTGAAATAACAGTTTGCCAGTATAACACAATATATTGAATTGCTGATTTTTATGTGAAACCACAAAGTTAGCAAGAGGTATGGGGGGAGGGGTCAGGTGCATAAACAATGGATTGGTTTTATTTTGTTCATCATGTTTGTAGTGACATAGTTTTATCCATCATGCCTTTTGAGTCATTATGTAGGTTTTTCAGGTGTATTGTTGGTTCATTTGGTTATTTCTTTATTCTATGTGACTGCTCTCATTTTTTTGAAATTATTTTCACGATGTCTTTTTTTCTTTTTTTATTTACATTTGTTTTCCAGGGTAGTGCAATGCTATCAGTGGACCATAACAGGCAGAGCCTAGATGAGTGTATCACAATGTAAAGAGATTATACAGTGCAATTCAGAGAGACATATCTATACAAATGTTAAACATCTATACAAACGTTACACATGACAAATTGAAAGGCAAGTTACTAACAAGGTGGATAGGGAAACAAGCAATGCATATGTACCCAACATAGATTTAAAAATTTCTGTAAGGCAAACTAAATACTCTTAAGTGTTACAATGACAAGCCGCAATTTAATATGAGGACGTATACACCATCACTTTATACCAGTATATAAACAGCATACATGCAGCTGTGCCCAGTAGGAACAAGCGTAGGACAGACCCCATAAACAAACCCACATGGTGGAGCCATATATGCTATACAACAAAAGAAATATAATTTTGACCAAAGGTATGAGTAGTAATTTCCAGAATGCTAGAGTTCTCATCAATGAAGTAGACAAACAACTCAGCCACATAGTAAAACCCAACAAAGCCAAGTCTGAGGCTAAAATAGCTACTCAAGCCAAAGACAATCACAAGGCTTTTTTATTCATATTTATAACCTCAAAAGCACAATGCAGCAATGAACTGAGATGATTGTGAATGATGTAACCTACACTGATGCTGAAGATCTAGACAACCTACTGGGTGATAAATTCAACCCTAACTCTACCCTCCTCTCTCTTAATCATCTGTCCATCAAGATGTACTTGAAGCTAGCCGACCTCCAACTACCACACAAGACCAAGTTCTAAAAGTGCTATCAAAAGCTAAAAATACTGTATGATTGGGTCCTGGCAGTAGCCCTAAAGACATCTTAAGTAGCATAAAGCATGATTTAGCCACCCCACCCCAACAACATTGTTTAACCTCAGCCTCCATACAGGTACCAAGCAAATGAACAGCTACAGTCATTCCCCTCCATAAGGGTGGCTCTTCCACAAATCCAGGCATTAACAGACCTGTAATTCTGACCAGCCTCATATGCAAAGCCATGGAAAGACTTATCATGGGACTAATCATTAAAGATAGAGGCAATCTCCAAACTGTGGACTGATTGTGTCTAGATCTAGGGATGTCATTCTTCCCCTTTACTCAGCCCCCAATTAGGCCATTTATCGAGTATAATGCCCACTTTGCCATGTACCTGTTCAGATACATGGCAATAACTGGAATGCTCAAAGAAATACCTTACTAAAAGGGTACAAGGCCTGAGCAACATGTCCTACATGGAGGGGCTCAAACACTGTCGCTGTACTCTGTATCCTACAGAATTCTAAGAGGTGACCTGTGTCTGGAATACAAGTCTTCCTCTAATCCAGTACTGATGGATTTACTACACATCAGCAAGTCAAATGGTATCAGAAATAATTGGTCCTAGGGATTAAAACCTCATGTGAAACATCAAAATGGAGGGTCAGTTTTATCTCATAGAAGATGCTGCTGCTCTGTAACAGAATCCCTAACCATGTAAAACAAAGCTTATCCTGGCCCATATTCAAGCACAACTTAGATCTATGAATAGGAAACAGAAAATTTAGCCCAGGACTTCCCCTGCACTACTAATGAACAGAGGCAGCTTCTAAATGATTTATCCCGTGCATGGGTCCCTTGAATTTTTTATGGTATGATCCCAGTTATTCTCATTATGGGTAATGTATAATTATTGACTATGGGATAGGTTACGTCAGTCTCTATCCAAATGTGACAAATTAATTTGAGCACAAAAAGGGAAACTGGCTCAGCTTAAAATGACTTGCAAGGGCAGCTAGCCTAGTACTTACCTATGTTGACACTTTGAGTAATATCTGAGTCTATTGTTTCAAAGTAGGTTAATTAATTAGCCTAATTAAACAGGTAGGAGAGTAGGGAAAGGCGGCTAAGGAGAACAAAGAAAGAAGTGAAGGGCTAATGGAAAGATAGGAGTGTGGAAAAATGTCAGCTGACTTGCCAGGATGACTAACTGTAGGTGAAGGAGTGAACAGAAATAGAGACAGTAGTGAAATTTAAGTGATGTGGTGAGACTGCTGGTACTGGCTGTGAGGATAGGAGGTACTGCTAGCCATGCCAGAAGTAGGGCAGTAGATGGATGACATGTGCCAGCACAGCTAGCTGGAATTTTGTAAATAATTATATGTCATTTGTATATCAAAATGATTTGTACAGATCTGTGTGCTGAAAATATATTTGTGAGGTTTGCTTGTGTTAAAATGTGTCAACAGTCCAACCTGCTGGAATGAAAAATAATAGTACATATATTAATGTAACTGAATTAAATGTACATGTTTTAATAGAGGATACTGGCACAGCAAAGGTTAAGCAGTTGGCTTACTTTAAATTAAATAAGGGAAATGTAAATGAGCTGTTAAACCATTAAAATGGCACACCACAGTGCTGAATAGAGAGAAAGTGGGTCTGGAAGGAGCCTTTGTTTGTTAGCTCAGTAAAAAGAGGGGAAGACCCAGGCACTGCCATAAACATTTAAGATGTGTATTGTAGCTGTCTATGCTAAATTCCTGTCTCGGTTTCAGAGGGATTACTTTGAGAATCTAGAGTCAGGTGACCAGATGAGGTCATTCTGCAAGCCATCTTGGAGATTATATTTTACAGGGAGTAATCTTTGAGGATGGAGTATTATGTTTTGAGGAACCTGACTAGAAAGATTGTTCATGTATTTCATTGTGCCTTGCTCTATCAAGTAAATTATTAAGGAGTAGTCATTTTCCAAGATTCAGTCAGGGATAAAGTGAAGTTTAGTTTAGATATTGTTTTTCTTTATTTGTCTGATTCTGTCCACTAATTTTCCTTTCAATATTTCCTGTAATCTAAACTCTGGTTTACAGTGAAGATATATTCAGTATTTTTGTGTGCTTTTATTATTTATTATTAAATATATTTAAAACTTTTATTGTGGCTGGTCCTTGTAGAAAGTATTTAACCTTTGAGAGTGCTTATATTTATTTGGTGACACTGTGTGGGCCACTCCAGAAGGCCTAGCCATCTTAGTCAACTACTACAATTTGTATTATTATTAATATTACACAGTATGATTGGACACCCTTTTTTAAGGGCCTTAAAGCAGCAGATTATGGCGTGTCTGGTGGCAGTGATAACTACCTTATACTCTGGGTAGAAGGAGACACAGCAGGTAAATCTGTGCCATCCTTTCCCAGGTGTATGTGTATGTGTGTGTGTGTGTGAGAAGAATTAAATCTCACATTGTGTGTGTGTCCGCTACATGGGGCAGGAACACAAAGCACTCTGTGTACAGAGAGGGGGCAGGAGGACTTGCCTTGGACAATTGACTGAGGACCTAAACCTACAGCTTTACCAATGGGGAGTCTTACTGGGGACCTGGAGGGAGACAGATGTAAAGAAATCCAGACTGTAGGCTGTGTGTGTTCCCTGTGTGCTCTTAAGGGAAATAGTGCTTGATGCATAGAGGTCTGCATCTGGAAATACTGAGTGTATCCATTTATATTCCAAGTGTATGTCCGTTTCCAGTGTCAGTGGAGAGGATTCAGGCTCCTTAATTACTGGCCCTGCATGGGGATGTCACACTGTCATTTATCTGTATCTGTATGTCTGCTTAAAAATGCAGACAAAAGCTGTGTGGTCTCAAAAGAACATAAAAATTGTTGGTCATTTAGTGCAAATTGCATAAGTCGTCCACTTAAACTTCTATTCTTAACAATTGTCTTGGTTGACATTATCTTTAATTTACTGTTTTGGGGCCTTTAAATTTGTACACTATTTCACTCAGTTATCAGAACAAAACTTCTATACTAACTTATTTTCTGTAAAATAACCTTCTTTATATTAGAGAATTTCATATTTCAGAAGGTAGCTGAACAAGGTTGTTGTTTGGTCCTTCTGCTGTTTGTATTACTGATTGACCTCCTGACTTCTTCAACTTCACCTTCAGTGCTTGTTTACTAAGCAATACTACAGACATGAAAGTTAAGTAAAGCACTCAAATATGACAATAATGCATAAAATGTATAAAAAAGAACACATTACAAAATTGTGCAGCTATTTAAACAAATGATTTTGAGAACTATTTGATTAAAATGTAACACTCTGAAAAGTTGCAAAGACAATTCACTAACGGATTGAAAAACAATCGGTTGCACAAGAAATGTTTTCAGATGTTGCCAAGACATTCAGTCTTTTAAAACAGTAGCAGTAAAGTCAGAACAAACCTCTGAAACGATAAAGGAACAAATGTAGCAAACAGCAAAATAGTGAAGAAAAAGGCAAACTGGTTCCAACACAGCACTTTTTAATAACAACACAACAAGGTAAGTGCTTTCACTGATTACATCCGCTTCCTCAGACCAGTTTGCCTTTTTCTTCACTACAGTCTTTTAAAACAGCCCACAGTACAAAGAACAATGGACCCAAGTGTGTGTGTTTGGGAGGGGGGTGAAATAGATGTAATAAAATGTATAAGCAAGCAATAATGCCTGACAGGGTGTGTGTTGTTATGGTAATAATGCCTGCCCAGGGGTGTTCTGAGGCCTGATGCTGCAGGCAGAGGGCCTCTATACCCCTGGAAGGGCATATTTCCACTATAACACACACCCTGTAGGGCATTATTATGCTTAGAGAATGGTCTTTCTGCAAAATTGTTGTGTTTTAGTTACTTATTTTCTATTGTTATTGTTTATGTATTTCTGATGCAAAATAGTTCCTCCACCTAATGTTTCAAACTTGCTGTAGTATATGTTAATGGTGTTGGAGGAAGCATTTGACATCTAAGATACAACACTTAAAAATATCCAGGTTTTTACTTTATTTCTTGGTCCCTTACTCCTAAAATGTTCTCTTGGCTGCCATTTATTGGAGATTGAAGTTACTAAATAATGGCATGCATATGAGTTTCAGGATTATTTTATTCAGAAAATTCAGGCTAACACAAATGCCTTTGTTTAAGCACGTTTATAATTAATAAAAACTATAATTAAAGTCAGTTCCTACTTTTCAGCCTTTAAGTCTTTATTTTAGGCTTTATCCAGATAAGGTCCAGAGGTATACAAACCTCTTTACTACTATTACCGCCAGTAGTCGATGTCACTCACTCTCCCACCTCTGTTTCAGAAAATGGATGTCAACTCAAATCCTAATATTCAAGTAGAATGTCTCACCTTTATATTAGGTTTATTCTCATATCTTGAGCTAAGAGTCAAGGGAGGATACCTCTCAATTGTCCAGATTTTTGCAGAATGCCCAGATTTTTAGCTCATATGTTTGGTGCCATCCTCATAAAATGTGTAGTTTTCCAGCAAATCACCAGGAAATTAAGTCATTAAATAATGACAGACATTGGAGTTTCATACTTGATATCCTTCAGAAAATACATGCTAATTGAAGTCTTGTTATTCTAGCAACTTTGTAAGTTTATAAGAGCAATATTTAAAATCTTTCCCTATTTTTGGTCCTTTGTCCTCCCTTATTTGCGGTTGTGTCCAGATTTATTGTGCCAAGAGGTTGAGAGGTATTGAAGAAGTATGGAAACCTCTTAAGCAATGTTGCTGCTATCAGGGATTGCTCTCACTCTTCCCTCGCGCGCTCGTGCACACACACACACACACACACACACACACACACACACACACACACACACACACACACACACACACACACACAGACACATAAACACACATACACGTACATGCAGAAATGCACACTCACTTTTTTGGTTTCTTTATTTTTCTTTAACACTTGCTAAATGGCAAAAGTGCTGCTTAGTGACTGTAAAATAATGGCGGCCATTATTTTTTTCAGTCCGAGCTCCATCGCAGCTTGATACGCTGCCATGAAGTGGCAGACTCGTTTTTCAGCGGGCATTATTTGTAGATTAACACCCTGCTGGAGAATGTTCGTTCTCCAATCACAGTGCGATCTGCAGGTCACCCATTCTCTAAACAAGCATTAATGATCAAGCTGCCCACAAATGCTGACAGCTAACTCTTCTTAAACCAACAGTGTCATAAGCTCAGAGCCAGCAATGTTCACTCCTGCAAGACCAAACTAAATCAATTCGAAAGCCAATGACAGTTCTGAAATTGCCATTTCCAGATTAAAACAAACTTGGAATCCAGACCATCTCACTGCATGAGGACCATAGCTGGAGAAAATGCACTTGGATTACTCCCAAGGTAGTTTGTAGAAATGTGATGAAAAACTTGAAATACAGAGCCCAACATCTCCAGAAACAAAGCTGAATGATCACAATATTCAGTATCCAAAAGGGCAGGTCATGAGACCAAATACATTTTTCAAGACCAAGGTGAATATTACTTGTCCAGCTTTTGCTAACCAGCCATACCATCAGTTCCATTTGTCAAATGTTAACATAGCACTACAAATTGTTTTGGTGCATGTTTTACTGCAAAGTCAGCACACCTTCTAGTACTTCCCTGCATGTTTTACTGCAGTAAGTCAGCACACCTTCTAGTAATTACCTGCATGTTTTACTGCAGTAAGTCAGCACACCTTCTAGTACTTCCCTGCATGTTTTACTGCAGTAAGTCAGCACACCTTCTAGGAATTACCTGCATGTTTTACTGCAGTAAGTCAGCACACCTTCTAGGAATTACCTGCATGTTTTACTGCAGTAAGTCAGCACACCTTCTAGGAATTACCTGCATGTTTTACTGCAGTAAGTCAGCACACCTTCTAGTAATTACCTGCATGTTTTATTCCAGTAAGTCAGCACACCTAGGAATTACCTGTATGTTTTACTGCAGTAAGTCAGCACACCTTCTAGTTATTACCTGCCGTCATTAGCCATGCTTTCTTCCTTGACTTTTCCTTTTATTTCAGGCAAATTAATATACACAGGAGTGTCCTTAATCATTTACCTTTAACACACTAGGACAGCCATTTGTAATAATGTCTACCTTTAGCATAATATTTTTAAAAGACTGATCAGTACTTATTTGTACCATTTGAGCAATGTTTAAGTATTCTTACAATTATTTTAATTCTTAAACTTTTGCAGTGTTGTTGGATACTTTGTTGAAATGAGATATTTGAAATCTCATTTTATTTTAGCCAATTAATTTAGTGTCCTCAGTGGGAAAAATGCTTTCAGACTATGGTTTAAATCTACGTTTTTGGTGGGAGGCAAATGCCTCCATACCTGTTGTATAGTGAACTGTTTTTTCCTTCCTTATGAACCAGCTTTGAGGTTGCTGAATCTTAGGAAGACTACATTTCCACCAGTGTGGCAGTGTTGTAGGGTACAGAGTAGCAAATCACTGGACATTCTTGAAAAAGTCAGCACACCTTCTAGTACTTCCCTGCATGTTTTACTGCAGTAAGTCAGCACACCTTCTAGGAATTACCTGAAAAAGCAGCACTCAGTAGCTGGGTTTAAAACAGTAGCAGAACAGCATAATGCTGTTAGTGAACATTTTTCAAAAAGAACACTGTATTGGGTACATCACTGAGGTGTGACAACAAATGTCTGTATATTACCAGGTATAGTAACCGTACAACAGTTATTATGTAAGTAAAAGGGGTACAGCATACTATAGGAGTTTGTAAAGATTTGACCCCTCACCGTAAATCCTTTTCTGTATTTAGATGAAGTGGGCTTATGAACTTTTCATTTGACAGTCTCTTTCACCACTTATTTCTGCATTTCTGTCATGGTTTCAGTGAAACATTTTTCCACCTGAAGGTGAGTGCATTTGTAAGAAGATAACATTAATTTAATCAGGTCATTGAAATTAAATGTGATGGATCATATTTTGATGAAGCCTTCAGCTAGTTTGTTATATACATTACAACTTGGATCATTCCGTGTCTTAGAAATGGAGCCAGAGTTTTATTGGCAGG
Source organism: Protopterus annectens (assembly GCF_019279795.1). Lineage (NCBI taxonomy): Eukaryota > Metazoa > Chordata > Ceratodontiformes > Protopteridae > Protopterus > Protopterus annectens. Next base: position 409,277,189 of record NC_056742.1, on the reverse strand, counting down.
TAGTAAAATCTGGTTCTATCTGACACATCAATGTAGACACAACTTTCAAGCTGATATAACCTTTCCTGATATTGCTTCCGCTTTCTTGTTGTCTGGCATGCATTTTTAAGTCTTTTTATGTTGCTGATTATGTGTGAAGACTATACATGAGAAAAAACAACAAGGTTATAACCCCAGCGAACTGAACCTCATAGTCTCTCTCTCTTTAAGGTACCCACCTGCCAGCCCTCACAGAATTTTTAGTGCTGCGAGGTTTAAGGGCTTATATTTGGTCATCTTTCTTCAGTTAAGAAACTGCTTTCACATTTCCCGCTTATGTGCCAAATATTCCGTTGAGAAGTGTAGACCTCTTTAGGTCAGATGTGCTTTACTGGAGGACCATTTCAATGTACCTGCTCTTTCTCCCCATGTATCACAAACAACACCACCTGCCATTGGCCCAAACTATCTTAACAACCACATGAGCTCTATTATTTTGTAGTCTGTTTGCAGGTTTAGATGATTCTTTTCTGCCGCCTGCCCCAGGCAAACTCTTTGCCTAAGCTTGTGCACCAAAATTACATGAGAGATGTCATTCTTCTTATGTGAATACCCAATAAATATTAGCCTATAATAGTCTGTTGTAAAATACCATGCTGTAAGCTTATGTTAAATTTAGCAATAGCTCTCTTGATGCTAATGTGCATCCTGACCATCACCAGTGCATGCATTATTATTGCACATGTGCATCCTGACTATCATCAGTGCATGCATTATTGCACATGTGCATCCTGACCATCACCAGTGCATACATTATTGCACATGTGCATCCTGACCATCACCAGTGCATGCGTTATTGCACATGTGCATTCTGACCATCAACAGTGCATGCATTATTGCACATGTTTATCCTGACCATCATCAGTGCATACATTATTGCACATGTGCATTCTGACCATCACCAGTGCATGCATTATTGCACATGCTAACAACTTTTATTCCCTCCCCCACAAACTTGGAACACTATACTTTATAAATATGTTTCAAACTCCCCCCATCTTGCATGTGCCAGTTATTATGCAACTCAGTTAATGTTTGTGATAAATAGTATTTTACTAGAACGAAATTAACTGTTGGCTGACAAGCATTATATAGCACTATTACACAGTAGTGATTATATCATTTTGCATACTTATTATTCGAAGTTGTCAGAAAATGAGAATATCCTCACACTGCACTATAGATTTTGGTCTTGCACAACTTTTCTGCTGGAGTATTCTCTGTAACTCTAAACCTGGCCTTGGTAACTGCACAGATTTCTGTATCCTCCAAGGTTAGGAGAGCTTGGATGGAATGGATATTCTTGTTTAAACTTCTGGCATTGAACAGTAAAACATTTAGATTCCCATGGATTGATTTTGCTTTATTGAAAGGTTTGTCAATTTGACATTACCTAAAAGATGCTCTGTGAGGGAGGACAGTGCTTTAGCCAATATTCAAAAGCCTTGAGGGTATAGGTGCAGACCATCCTTGTGAAAGCAGCTAGGTTTGTTAACCATATCCTCTCATGCTAACAGACATTATATCCCATGCAAATAGCATGTGTGCTGTTTATGTGGACCATAAATTGTTTAATTTTGTTTCAGTTGTTGGGGAGTGCAACATTTTTTGTGTATTTTAAATATTATATCCTCTTGGAATGGTTCTATATCACATAGTCGAAGTTACGTAACTTCAAACACCTAATGGTCGAATCATTATGTTCGAAGTTTCATAACTTCGACTACCTAAAAAAAAACACAACGAACAACAAAATAAACTGTTGTATGCAGGGGGGCAAGCCCCCTGCACCCCCCAACACCCCCCCCCGCTACTTAAATATACCAACTCCGAGATCGCACCACATTGAAGTGAATGGAAACCTCTGCCTATGACGATTTCCATTCACATGCTCGAACTTTTACAAATTCGAACATATGGTCTCAACCATATGTGGTTCGAACTTGTTAAAAGTTCAATGATGTGATAGGAACCCCCTTAGAATAACATCATAAACCAAGATAATTATAAAACTCACTCATCTTTTGTTTGTACTGTGGTGTCATCGTTGGTGACGGTAGAATGCTGTTCAGTTTTAGGCACATACCAGCCAGAAATGCATAGTCTGAAAGCTTCAGAATGTTTCAGTTTTTAAAATCTGAGGGTGGGGGTATGTTTTAAGTCATTCACACCTGCGCAGACTGTAACTGAGTCATACTGGTACCTGTGTTGCAGTAATTTGAGTGTGTACATAACTTGGTGGATTCTGGCTCCTGATAAGAAGCTGACCTTTGTTTTATCTTTGTCCAGCTTGGTAAGTGAGGTATCAGTTCGTCACACAATGGAGTCCCCTATGACTAGAGTCTTGGGAAATGTGTTGTCTTTCCGTATGAGCATTTTAGTTGAGACTTCACTGGGTGTGGCTGTATGTGTAGTGTTAATTGCTGCTTTTGTTGAGTGTTTTTTGGTTTGCTGAGGATAATTTGTTTTCAGGTGGAGTATCTTGGAGGTCACTGGGTTTGGGATGATTGCATTTAAGTGCCACAGCATAAGTTGGTCTGAGAGTGAAGTGCATAGTATGCATAGGGGTGTACTGTGTATGTGTTTCTGGCAACCTGATTTTTATTTTGTATTCACGTATATGAGTGCTTTGCCTCCAGTGATATTGTGTATATGTACAGCTCTCACATATTGTATCTGTTTCTTTAAGGATTAAATTATTGCCAGTGAATATGAGACAATTGCTACTTTGTAGAAAGATAGCCATATCCACTAAACTAGCTTCTGAGAACTTGGAAAGATGCATATCCATGATGTCAGGTCACGTATTATGTGAGCTACAAGGGTGTGGCACATGAGGGATTAAAAGAGGGCAACTAAGGGTGCTTTGGAGACTATGGACTAGGGACTAGACCAGCCAATATAATACTAAATTTCAGGCACAGCACTCCTCAACATGCAAACTAAGTTGCACTTCTTCTTCTTTCGGCTTTTCCCGATTAGGGGTCACCACAGCGGATCACCTATCTGCTCATGATTGGCAGTGGCGTTTTATGGTGTCGAGTTGCCAACTCGGTGCCCAACCTTCCACAGAAGGCACACACACACACTCACACCTAGGGCCAATATGGAGTGTCTAATCCACCTACAGCATTTATTTATTGACATTTGTTTATTGGGAAGGTCTGACTGGGTAATACCCATTTTCAGCAGAAGCCCAAGGAGAAAAACTCCAGAAGGTTAAATAACATCAAATAAAACACTAATACAATTGTAATTAAAAAGTGTATATGCATACAGTTTGATAGTAAAATACACAGAATATAACAAAGCGTGAGGAGACACCATTGATGTAAAAATAAATAAAAAATTGACAATTAAATACGACAATCAGTATATACAAAAAATATTAGTCCACTATCCTATGAAATAAAAATAAAAAGATAAAAGCCCACCCTAAGAGTGGGGAGAGGGCAGGTGTTGAAGGGTATAGATAGATAGTATGATGAGGTGGTAGGTTAGTAACAATGTAACGTATTTGTGAATATAGACCATACAAGTGAGTTGCATGGGCATAACCATGGATTAGTGAGAAATTCTTTGAAACAGGACTTAAATACGTGGAGGCTGGATATTGTTTTGATTGAATTTGGGTTCATAGTTTGGTTAAGCAGATTTACTATCATTTTGTTGAATGACACTTATACGGATTCCAAAATCGCGTAATCACATGGTCGACTGGTAAAAACATTGAACCACAACCTTCTAGATGTGTAAAACCGAAAGCATGGAAGTGATTGGTTCTTGCAAAATCACCTTTGACTTGAATGGTGATTTTAAAGCAACATTTGAATTGGTTTGAATGTCGTTTTTCCCATTTTCGACATATGGTAAAAATGACTTTCATGAATTCAACTGTAGGAGTTGATGAAACAACTCAAATATGTTGTAACTTTCAACAAAAGGATAGTAAACCAGATATGCAATGTGAGTATAATTTAAAATCTTATAAGGAAAATTTTGTACATTTCCTTGCTTCTTCCAACATACTGATCTTGCTACAGCATTAAGTATTAGTTGAGTCGGTATTGTTTGAAGAACATTTTCACAAGCAAGGCCCAGTGTGGAGTATAGTTTGACTGGTAAAGTATAAAAGCCTGCTAATCTTAACATGTTTCCATTTTGTTAGATGCCAGACAGAGGCTGCAGTTATTTAAAATTTCAGGACAATTGTTTAATGGTTAATGGCACTATGGTTAGGGATGCTGGGTTTAACTCTGGTTACTCTTCCTGTCTGTGAGACATTTGGACATCTTATTTGTGCTTTGAATGAATAATCTATGGCTGTTCCATCTTCCTCCCACATCCAAAGAACAAAATAAGTTCATGAATTACTGTTGTGAGTGCAGTGTAGTGGGACAATTCTAACCCTGGAAGTTAGGTAATCAGAGAGCTTGGACTGTAAACAAGACACACTTGACATAATGGTTAACGTCTTTGCCTGCATTACACAAATGATAAATGGTTCATTCCTGAACTCTGACCAATCCCTGTGTGAAGTTTGCAGATTTTCTTTGTGCTTCTGTGGGTTCCTCCCACCTCTCAAAAAAGTGCTGGATGTTTCCACCTGAAAATCACACAATAATGGAGTTGTGGACAGCAGCATAGATTCTAGATTATACCTGTTGGGGCAAGGGCTGTATAGACTAAATACTTTGGGCATTAACTGTGATGCACAGTTTCCTCTAAACAGGACAGTATGAACCACAGACTGCTCACTGTGGTGGAGGTAGCCACTTGACAGTGTAAAAACTGGCTGTAGGTGATCTGGTCATGTTGACTAATGTCACAAAAAATGGGCACGGGTATTTGTTGGTGTTAAGTGGATTGACAACCTGGCCTACCACAACCTACTCTAGGGACTCATGCTAATGATGAGAGGTGTCTATACTCCCCTATTAGCTAGTATATGCCCACCAGCCCTAAGTCAGTAAGCTACTGGCTGGCCAGTGTTCACTTGCCCAGCTTGGGCTACCAGGAGTAGCTCTGTTTAGTGAAGGCTGGATGGAAAACCAACCTGCCAAACCTGAACTAAGGATTGCTACACTCAGTAAGTTCACTGACAGGATGCAGCTTGGAACTGGATGAATTGATGGTAAGGAGGAAGGCTGGACATTTTATGTATTCAGCAGCCAAGATGAAAGGACAATGCATTAAAGCCACTTAACTTGGGATCTAGAGTCCACTAGTCAAGTTAAGGACAGACTAGAAATGGAGTAGGAAATTGTGGTAAGGGAGAGTCTTCAGAAGACAGGGATGTCCTGAAAATTAGTGATAGACTCATGACAATCAGACTTCAGTGTAAGGGTAGGACACACTTCATAATGTCAGTGTGTGCCCCACAGCAGGGTTGTGATGGGAAGGAAATGAGTGCATTCAGGCAGCATTTGCAGGATGTGCTAAAATAAGCAGGGCAACATGAATTGGTATTTATAATGTGTACTTAAATGCACATATTAGATCAGACAGAACAGAATAACTACTAGGACCACGTGGGTGTAGCAACAGAAATAAAGAAGGAGAGGCCATTTTAGACTTCTGTCTAGCAAATGACTTGATGTTGACCAATAAATGGTTCTGCAAGAGAGACCATTACAAGATCACATAAAAGAGTGGTCAGCATAAAACTCAGGCAGACTTCCTTCTAGTAATGAAAGGGCAGTGGGGTAGAATCAGTGATTGCATAGTCAACCCCAGTGAAAAAGCCAGCCCACAGAATAAACCACTGGTTGCCACAGTCAGCTACAAGCAGTGGTTAGAGAAGGCTCTAATGTCGATAGATACTAGGCAGAAGACCTGGAAGTTGACTGGGAAAAAAACACAGGCGTTCAAGGAACTACTTAGAGACAGCACAAAGAAACTCTTATCAGGTTGGAAGGCAAAGAAGATAGTCATCAGATACCTTTCATAAGGGATGCAAGCAGCAGTCTGCTCACCAGTCCACAGGACATCAAAGGCAGATGGAAGGGGTACTTCCAGCAGCTTCTGAATGAAGTAAACCCCACAGAAGCTGTACTACCCCAGGCACAGCCTACGATGAAAGAGGATGAGGAGCCACACTAGAAGTAAGAACAACACTAGGAAAGTGAAGTCAGGGAAAGCAGCAGGCTCAGATGAGGTCATGCCAGATATGACCAAGATGTTGGGTAGGTTGGGGTAAAATCTCTCCAGAGGGTGTTCCTAGCAGTATGCAGAGAATTGTATATGCAAGATGACTGGGCTACCAAGAATATTATTGCCAGGGTACAACAACAAAATGGCATTCACAATTGTAGGCAGTACAGCAGTATTGAACTCCTGTCACACTACATGAAAGCTCTGGAGAAGGTGATTGATAAACGAATAAGCAGAGTAGTAGAAAGTAAGAGGGGAGATGGACAGCTCAGATTCAGATCTGGATGCAGCACAACCAACCCAATATTTTCAGTGAGAGATATAGTTAAGAAGAAGGTAGAGATGAAGTTAGAGATGAGGAAAGAGTTTGACTGAACATTCATAGAGTTGGAAAAAGCATGACAAGATTCGAAGAAAACTGATTTGTGCAGTTCTGTGATGGTTCAGTGTCCTGGAAACATTACTAAAATTACTATAGGCTATGTACAAGGACCCAGTGGAACAAGTACGAGCAGGGTTTGGATTCGCAAAACGTTGCCCGGTGTGGGTGAGTGTTCACTAAGGTTCAGCTCTGAGCCCAGTGACTGCTCATACTGAAGATGGACCACATTAACAAACAGGATGGTGGGGAAAGATCAACAAAGCTGTTATACACAGATGATCTGGTATTAAACGCAGGCTCGGAACAAGAACTTCAGCAGCTGATAGGGGAATGGAATGCAAAACTGAAGGCACACTGGATGAAACTGAGTAAAGATAAGGCCTTTGTAATGACAGCAAATGGGGAACATCAGAAGAGGCTGAGAAATGAGATACAAGGGAAATTTGAGGAACAGGTTAGCAGCTTCTGGTACCTAGAAGGGGTGGTTGAGGAGAAGGAATGTCTGAAAGAGGAGGTCAAAGTTAGAATCTGAGGGGCCGCAGCCAACTGGCACAGAGCATCACGAGTCATGTATGACAGAAGAATGCCAAATAAAAAGTAAGATGTACAAAACAGTGGTACAACCAGCACTAAAGTGTGGTACAGAAACCTGGGCAGTGAAGGAGGAGCAGTTGAGGAAGTTGGAGGTGATGGTGAGGACGTGCCTGAGGTGGAGTAAGATGCCCACTGTGAGACAAAGAACTGAGGACATCAGAGCAGAAACCAAAGTAGCTTCAGTTGTAGAAAAGGTCAAAGAGAACAGATTATGGTGGTTTGGAAGCTTATCTGATGAAGATGATCTGGGATAGACAGGAAGATGACCAGAGAAACTGAGGGTGCCCACCAAAGAGATGGATGGATTGTGGACAGTAGACTTGCAACAGTCAGGCATAACTGTTGAAGAAGGTAGGAAAATGACACTGAATCAAGAGCAAGAGAGAGATGGTGACAGTTAAAGCAACACCCTGACCCCATGTAGGTAAATAGGCTGATGATGATGTCAATAAATTTACTTTGCCTACCCACCTGTTTTCTCTAAATTAAACGAGTTCTGTCAGAAATATGCATTCTTGTGTTTTTGAGAACATAGAGGGGTTACAGAATACCCCAAAAATGTTTCAATGGTACTTCATAATATTGACAATTTGAAACTCTGGTGATGAAGCTAATTTTACCTACTGCATTTAAACATGCAGAGTGGGGGAATTCTGCACACTCCTTGCTTGCTTACCCATTGTTTTTCCTGATACAGTAACATTTTCATAGCAAACCTCTTCACACTGATCTCGCTGATATTTAGGCCTCGGCAGGCCAAGAGTTACATTATTTGAGTTGCTAGGCACCCAGCTGCTATCTTGTGTTCAGGAACAATTCCAGGAAATTGTTCAGAAATGCAGTGTACTCCACTGGCAAGAACAACAAAGTGACCTCATTGAATCTTATCTGTCGGACACATCTGCACACTCATTCACTGCTGCAGAGTCAATGTTTTTCTGCACTGTCATACGTAATTACTAAGGAGTTGCCTGCCACTTGGGTTTTCAAATTCATTTTGAATCTCTGGGGTGATACAGTATGAAGTCTGACTCCATAACCTAAGCTTATTCTTTTAATTGTGCATCTTTGTCCTGTGTTATATAGAAAAGTCATAAAGTTATCGGGCCTATTTTTTAACCAAGTATTTCTTAGAGTGCATCCTGCAGTTTGAACAGCGTTTTTTTTTTTGTATCTTTTATTTTCTTCTGTGTCCATTTGCACATAGAATATATTTGATTTGATTGCTACTTTGTGATCTCTGGTAACCTTAAAGTACTTTTTTGTGATAGTGATGGTTGGTCCTTGAAGTGACGTGTTTCTGGATGTGCACATTTATGGTTACTCATTGGTTTCAGGTGGTCTAATGAAAAGTCCAGAAGTTAGTTTTCTGAATATTATGACCTGACGTTTTTCTTTTCCGATTACGTTATCCAAGGATAAGTTTATAATCAGTTTTTGTTTGCCACGTTTTAATTTCCCATTGAAGCAGAATTGAATTATGTAATTGTGCATTATTTTCAGTCTTTTTCATTGTCTCTATTAAGTTCTCAAACACACAGCAATATTCAGATATCTGTGGATGACTTATTTGTTTTGCTGTACTTAATTGTTAAATTAAATGTACTCCGTATTCAGTGTATGTACTTATACAAATTCAGCACTAGATAAGGCACAATTGTATTGATAACACCTCACTGTCAGCAACAGCCTAGCATTACACTATGCAAATGTAACATGCAGTGATTATAACAGATTAATTAGTCTCACTTACCTGTACCTGTCAGTGTGCAAGGAAAGTTCTGGGACAAAAAATGTGTTGCAACTGGAGAACCTCCAGTCTGGCTTTGAAAATAAATATCTGCACATCCCTGACATCCTTAAATTTATCCCATGTCGCTTTGCAGCCAGAAGTATGTTCCAGTCATTTGAAAGCAACTCTGCACACAGTATAACCATTACTAATTTCCCTTTCAAGAATGACTCATGAAAGTGAATGAGTTATGAGACAGAAAATGCTGTAGTCAACTTTGATCTCAATCTGCCTTACTCTAATTACCTTCAACAAGTCATGTAAAGTATATTTCTTTCTGAAGCCTTTGGTGAATAATAATTTTATTTAATTTGATATATCTGAAACTCTGTCAGATGCAGGAATGCACTGAATCTGTTTGTCCTAAGTAATTTTTAATTAACATGTTAACTGGGCACCATAAACTCTTTTCAGGGACAACCTGTGCCACAAGGACAATGATAAATATGATATACAGGGACAGTGTAGAGTAGCCAATCAACCTGCTCACTTTCAGGACATAGGAGGAAACCAGAGTACTAATAGAAATCCATCTAGAACAATGGAGAGCTTACAAGCCCCACACTCAGAGTGAATGGAGGCCAGGATTGATCCCCCATATTGTGAAACTGTGATCTTAGCCATCAAATCATAATGCTGTCCTAATTTTCCCCTGCATTTGTCAGAACAGAGAGCGCCATTCTATACACAGTCCTGAAGTAATTTTGTGTGCTACTGATTGCTAACCAATCTCTATTTTCTGCTGATAAGTTCCATACCTAAACATGCTACCAACATCACTATGTTTGTATGGTAGTGGCACAGAGGGTAAAGACTATAAGCTATAGTTCCTGTCGTACAGGGTTTGATTCCCTCTGCCCTCATCTTCCTACTGTGTGAACTTTGCAAGTAATTTAGCCAGACATTGCTACTGGGTTGCCCATGAAAAGGGACTTTGTGTGTCCAGTTGGCCTGCCATTTTAATAAATGGGCATTTATTTATTCTCCTGTTTGTGTGAAGAAGCTGTATGACTGACCTCCTTAATTTGCTTAGTACATGACGCCCCTTAAGTGGAATTTCTGCTGGCCTGACAGTCATTTTCAGACTTTTTGGTGAAATTGTACTGATGGTCTCCTTGAAAGTTTACTGCTCAAACACGACTCACTTATTCATAGGTTCATAGTTGTGTACTACTACTACATCATATTTAACATCTCTTTATCCTTCCCTAGCAAGTCTTTCCAGCCTTTTAGAAAGAAGATGGAAGAATTCCACTACTTAAGTGTGCCTCCCCAACCTTCATTTCAGACCAGTATCTCTCCGTTTTCACCTAGGCACATTATTAGGAAGAGCCGTCTACCTAGAGACCACTGATGGCTCTAGAAATATAAGATTACAAACTGATGCAGTTCCTAACACCGCAGTCCAAAGAGGGGAATTGCGCTTGGACATAAACAATGAATGTGGTGGGTAGCAAAACAAAGTGAGTAGATTGTTAAAAAAATCCCTCTGGAGAGAAAAACAGATGAGCCGAACCCCCATGACACCCTAAGGATCCATGACTGGCTCCAGCGAAAATGGAGCAATTCTGGGGGGGGGGGGGGTTGAGATTAAAGAGTAGTAGACTCAGCGTTGACATTTTGTACTGAGGGTTATTCCAGTGACAATGACCTACAAGGGGACAAAAAAAGGGGGGTCTTAACGACTTATGCTGTTATGCATTTAATAAAAAAAGAGTAGGAATCAAGAACAAATAGCTATAAACAAAACTAATATGAACGTAAAACAGAAAGTCTGTACGTGGCACAGACACCGAGTACAAGTCATTATTTAAACCAAGCGGCCTTAGAGTATAAAAATTTTAAAATTGAAATAGTTTCCTTTTTTAATGAAGTTATTTCATAGTCAAGTCCCTCAAGTTTGGAATTGAATCCATGAGTGCTGGTGTTTTGTTTTTTTTTTGCCTTTATTGTTTTATGCATTTTAAGCCTTTTTGGCTGATATTCCAAGTGATTTTTCTAAAACTTTTAGAAAAATAATAAGTGATTATATCTGGAATGACAGTAGGCCTAGAATTTCATGGGATAAGTTAATACTTCAAAAGATTGTAGGAGGCCTGAATGTGCCATATTCATAGTTATATCGTACATCAGTAGACTTGAAAATAATGCCCTTGTTCTCTGTTCAGGAATACAGTGGACAGTTGTTGAGATTAACTTTTGGAAATAAGAACAGTTTTGATACAAGTATGTTTTATGTATTTTTATGAACATTTGGGCAACATATATTTTGAAGCAAGCTGTGATAATGCTGTATGATTTACTAAGGAATGTACTGGTAAGCCTCAGATTAATTTATTTAGCACCTTTTGGTTACAGCAGAACAGGACAATGAAGAGGTGTGTTGAGACGTTAGGAACATAAGACTGATTTATTTGCTTTTTGAACTAATCCCTACTGTCATTTAGATTGTTGTATTACTAATATTCACTGCTTCCTAGATCTGGTTATTACCTGGAGTTTGAAAGCCTACTGGTCTATATGTGGAATATGAAAGGCTATTTAATATGTAAGTGCATATTGATTTAACAGAAGGAATTCTACTGATGTGCTGTGTTTTTCCTTTTTATTTAAAAGCAAGAGGGAGAAGATGGATTGAAAAATAGCTGTGTGTTGCATAGCAGGATAAAGTTCTGACTATAGCCTGCCCGACCTGAATTTGAATAGTAGCTCAGGTACTGGGGGAGCCGAGCAGTGATGATGGGAGCGAGTAGCAGATGATGCACTAACCATCCTGGGCCTGGTTGCTTTGGTCATTGCATTCTATTACCAGCAAGTAGAAGCATGCAGGCACCAGTGATGCAGTGCTGAGCAGAAACAAGTGCTTGGCTTATTCAGTTGGTGATACTAGCCTTCATTAGTGTGTGGGAGAGAACATGCACATGCAATTGGAGGCTAGCGTAGTCCCCTGTCATGACATGAACACTCGTGCCACCCTTCAAAGGCAGGGCTAGAGACTAAAAGAGATGGCCCTGCCATCCTTACTAATGCCAATTTCTGGGGAAAGGCCTCTAACAGACCAAGAAAAGCAGCAGTCACATGTTCTGAATCAAGGAGAAGGATCATCAGTGATGACAGACTCCCCAGTAGATTCCTTAGACTACTACTCTAGAGAGTATGGATTCAGGTTGGCCAAAAGAAAGTTAAACGTCCATGGATGATGATAATGGAACACAGTTTGCATGTCTGCCTGAATGATTGATCCCTCCAGTTTGCTTTCTTCCATTTCATTGCAGTCATTGACAGGAAATTAAGGACTGAGACTCCACATAGGGGACTTATGATTGCCAAGTGGGGAGGTGAAAAGCATATAGACAAAAATCATATGGCACACAGATTATTAAGGGGGATTGGAGAAAGCTGGGTATGAATGGAACACTTTACTGGTGATTTGTATAAATGTAATGATGTAGGAATGGATTTGTTTGCATACAAAGATATGCTGCAAAATTATGAAGGTTCAAATATCTGCTTGTAAATTTTTGCATAAATAGTTGTATACATTTCTGAGGGTAAGAAATATTCTTTTAATTAATGTATATTCTCAGTGTTGGTTGTATACCAAATGAACACTGGGGAGATGGGACCATATTTTTGGTCTTATGGAAGCATATCTATTTTTAAGAGAGGTTAGTGTCAGGGATATTGTGCGTTAGTGTCAGGGATATTGTGCAAAAAAAAAAAATGTTTGCAAAACATCAGTGTTGGTATATGAAAAGTACCTGCAGTCTGCTAAAAGGCACCAGTATATTTTTTCTTGTTAGTTGCGGAGTGGACTATAAAATAAATACCACTGGTAAAGGGTTGTGATTCAATATATGCATTTATTAGACAAGAGGGAAAACTATTTTTTAAGAAAAAAACATTGAACAAATATGTGACATTAAATTCAGTTTAAAAAGGTATTTTCACACAGTCATTAAACTATAAGACAATTATTTAATACAGTATGCAGTTATTTCTTCCAGCATAGGCATTCCAATATAACAAACAAAACATTCACTTACAGCTGCTGTATGTAACTGGGAAGCTATACAGCTTACTTATCCAGTACATTTTCTCAAAGGGCAGTCGTAAAGTTGTAATAAATAAAATAAATGTATATCTCTTAAATGGTGCCTTCCAAGTTAGTTATCTGATTGTGCCGAAACACAGTGGGGGGGGAAAGAGATCAACAAAATCTTTTGAGACTGACATGGCTGTAATAGTGCTACATCGGTTAAGTTTAACTCTCTCCAGTAACAATCTTTTTTTTCTCCATGTAGACGAATAGCAGTAAACCTATGATGTAAACTATATAACTTACTAATTTAGTAGCAACAGTTTCCTCACAGGACTGTCATAAAAGTTCAATAAGTACAGTTAATTAGGTGTTTTAAATGATTCTTTGGAAGTTAGTTGCCAGCTTGTATCTGAGGACTGTCTGTGTGACTAAATGGAGGCAAACGTATCTGTACATTTGAATGGATATTGTTTGCTGACTACTGAACAGCATAAAATATTTTGATTATTTGGGTGTAAACACATTATTTTAGGAAAATTGATCGCGAGCCTCATATGTGAAAACTGAAAGGTGTATTCCTTTTTGTCATAATGTGTGGCCAGGTAATTCTTTATTTTGCAGGAAGCAAACAAAAAAAAAAAAAAGCTGTGTATAATACTTTTAGATTAATGACCAGAAGCAGCTAATGTGAGAATGTATTATTTTCATATGGCAGGATAAAAATGTGACGAAAATTATATGATTGATAACTCTTGATTGGCAATGTTGATTGTATAAAAATTTATTTTATTTGTATTTAGGTGAGATAGTGAAACTACAACAGATGTATATAAGAATGTATCTACAATTTATGGGTTTTGCTGTATTTGATTTTTATCGTAGTTACTCAGTGTTTGAATTTTGAGTTACGCTCAATTTTTTTGTTAATAAGAAACAGTATAACAAGATTCCAAGTTTCCTTGCACTTCTCTTGACACCAATGAACAGTCTTTACCTTTGCCTTGTTCTGAAGGCCATATCCAGGAACATTAAAGTTAGCACTCATGACAAGTGGATAAATTGATTATTCCTAGCTATATCTATCTACATTTGTTGACTGTAGTAGAAATCTGATCCCATTTGCCCATGCTCAGTCTCAGAAATAGAGAATATAGTAGACAGAAGACAACACATCTTTAAATGGATGTATGAATAGTGATGAATACATTAGAGTGTTTTATGAGCAAGCTTTCGGTACTATAACAGATATATAAAGCTAAAAAATGTCTAAGAAAAGATTAGCATCTAAATTGTAAGGCAAGTTACATAACTGTCTGAAAATGTAGTGCACTCATTAAATATTCAGTATATACTGTATCTACAATTAAGGTTATGGGGACTGGAATGTGGAAGAAAAAGTTAATGTAGATTGAAAAAAGTGTGGAAAAGATCAAAAAGGAGGGGGGTAGAGGAAGATTACAGGTTTAACTGTAATCGATCTAAAACTTTCTGACCCTCAGCAATTTTTTTTTGTCTAAAGGCAATTGTTAAGTTACCATAGATACTTAAACTAGGATCTAGCCAGATAAGGAAAAGTTAATGTAGATTGAAAGAAATGTGGAAAAGATGAAAAAGAAAGGGGTAGAGGAAGGTTACAGGTGAAACTGTAATCTGTCTGAAACTTTCCTACCCGCAGACATTTTTTACTCTAAAGGCAGTTAAGTTACCATAGTTACTTAAACTGGAATCCAGCAGGACAAATGAACTACATCCATGAGTCACTTCTGTATAATGTTTATTGAATACGTTTTCTTGGTGGCCCACCAGAGGCCTTACCATATAAATAAACACTGCCAGTGCAGTCATTGCTTTCGAGAATTTCTGTCCTGTTTTAAAATTTGATTATCCTTACTGGGTAGAGTTGTTTGAATATGATTCCAAAATAATTGAAGTTTTCCAAGGAGTTCATGAGGCTTGCTGCTAGAAGTTGCAGTTTCAAATAACCAGGGGTGGCCTGTGCTATTGGACTTCCGGACTGCAGCCCCCCCCAGCTGTAAAACAAAGAAATTAAAAAAATAAAAGAAAATAAAAGAAAGAAAAAAAAATTTGCGGACTTCGCGCATGCGCACTAGTCCAGACTGCTGCTGAGACAGTCTGGAGCATGCACAGACTGTTTCTGCAGTAGTCTGGACTGGGAAACATGTTAGAGCAAGATCCCAGAAGTCTATGCAGTACAACTGCAATAGACTGTCCTGAAAACTCGCTGGGAAACCTCATCGGAGTCGGACTGCAACGTCAGCAGTCTGGAGTTTACTGCAGTCTCGTCGGGAAGATCTCGCGATTCGGAGCTGGACAGGCGGGGTCTTGTGTGGATTTATGTGTTTGCAGCTATGGCTGAGTCTTGTGTGGATTTATGTGTTTGCAGCTACGGCGGAGTCTTGTGTGGATTTATTTGCTTGCAGCTATGAGATCGGCCTACTATAGGTAAGGCGGTGTGTGTGTGTGTGTGTGTGTGTGTGTGTGTGTGTGTGTGTGTGTGTGTGTGTGTGTGTGTGTGTGTGTGTGTGTGTGCCCCAGTTGCTATATACTAGTGGCTAGACAAATGGTGGTATGGTAGAGAATACCTCAGGCTTGAACCCTGTACCTTGTATGCAGGTGTTAAAGACCTGAATTCCCTACCCACCACCATTTGTAAAAAAATTGCAGATTTTTGCCTCATATTTGATCTGATCTGTTCCTCATAATATCTGTGGTTTCTAAATGTTTCAATGCTTGATATTTAATGGTGCAGTGGTAGCATTGTTGCCTCACAGCTGCAGGTTCTCAGGTTTGATTCTTCCCTGGGGTGCCTTCTTTGTGGGGTCTGCATCTTCTCCCTGTATTTGTGTGGCTTTGCTTTTGTGTCCTCCCTTGTTACAAAGACATGTCTGCATTATTTCTTCCTGGGCCTCTGCTGAAAATTTTTTTTTGTTGTTAAATAAAATTGACAGGCATTTGAATTTCAGACTTCAGGTTTCTGAATGTTTAATTCCTTACATATTTGATGGTGCAGTGGTAGCATTGTTGACTCACAGCTATAGGTTTTCTGGTTTGATTCTTGGCTGGGGTGCCTTCTGTGTGGAGTCTGCATCTTATCCCTGTGTTTGTGTGGATTTGCTCTGTTGTCCTGCCATTTTACAAAGACATGTGTCTGCAGTATTTTTCCCTGGGCCTCTGCTGAAAATTGTTTTTGTTCCGTCAGAAGTAAAATTGACAAGCATTTGAATTTCAGACTTCATATTCTTCAGAAAATGCATAGTAACACAATCTAAGTTTATAAGATGAATATTTGAAATTTGTCCTTATTTTTGGGACTGTATTACCCCATTATTGGCTTTGTCCAGGTTTTTTGTGCTAAGGTTGCCAGCTATGGCAAGAACTGAATTCACTGAATATGTTTGAGGGGTGTATTCCCTCATTACTGGGTTTGTCCAGGTGTTTTGTGCTAAGAGGTTGACAGCTATGGTGAGAACTGAATTAATTAAATGATGGCCATTTAAGTTTCAGTCTTCCGCTCTTTCACAAAGCAGCTGATTTGGCATAGTGGTATTTTGCTCTGACTGTTTTGCACAGGGACATTGGTAGTAAAATGTATGGTGGTAACACAGCATTTTTCTTTCACAAAGCAGCTGATTTGGCATAGTGGTATGTTGCTCTGACTCTTTTGCACAGGGATCTTGGCAGTAAAATGTATGGTGGTAACACAGCGTTTTATTCTAGCAACTTTCCAAGATTACACAAGCAATGTTTAATGTGTCCCTGGTTTTTGGGCTTTTGACCACCCCACAATAAATTTGGCTTTTCCCAGATTTCTTGTGCTGCGAAGTTGAGATGCAGTTGAGTATTGAGTAGATTCTACAAGGAGCTGAGAGCTGCAGGGGAAGAGAAGTTTAGTGCTGCTTATACTAAGTCAGCTTGCATTGTTAATAGCACAACAGGTTGTGTACTTGCTTTTGATGCAGAAGGTTGTTGGTTCTACTCCCACAAGGGGTGAATGCTGCCGTACTGAAAAAGTTAAGATACTAACTATGAGCCTGTTATCAGTTTGCCATCCATTTCCTATTGCAATATTACTAGCTTATCATTTTCATGTAATATAGGCAATTTATTCCTCAGGGGCATCAGACACTTTATTTTTTCGATGATACCATGAAATATAAAGATGTTTGCTAGCAGAAACCTCTTCATTAGTTACAGATTTATTTAATGTGGAATTATTTAGATGACTTTTTTACTTCTTCAGAGATTGTGCATATTTACTGATAATGGTGGACTGTAGAATTGTGTATATTTACTGATAATGGTGGACTATAGAATTGTGCATATTTACTGGTGGACTGTAGAATTGTGCATATTTACTGATAATGGTGGAGTGTAGAATTGTGTATATTTATTGATAATGGTGGACTGTAGAATTGTGCATATTTACTGATAATGGTGGACTGTAGAAGTTTGAGTAGACTTTTATGATGGAAATGTTCTGAACTGGTCAGTTTTGTCATTATGGGTGCATGCATTTTGTTTCATTGTTTACTGTTCTGAATTGGGCAGTTTTGTCATTATTGGTGCATGCGTTTTGTTTCTACTGGAAAAATGTTCAAAACAATAGGAAGGTGTTTCAAAGAGCGTATGTTTCATATGCAAGGGGCCTATGATTTGAAAACAGCCCAGAATTCATCTTTATTTGCCACTGATAGAATGTATTTTCTTTGAATGTGGGTTTCAATGCTGTTTCAATGAATGTGAGTTTCAAGGGCAGAGAAGTTTTAATGCTAAGTTTGATTAGCAGATGTCTTAGTGTTTGTGCTGTAAAATGCAAAATAAAACTTTCAAATGAAGTCCAAGTCATCATAGAAGTAAATCGGTATGCACATTAGTGTTTATGGTAAATGGAGTGAAATAGCCAAGTAATGGATCATTGGAATGGCTGCAGGGGGAGGCTCCATTCGACCATGATTTTGTGAGGGGGAAGGGCGGCAAACTTAAAGTCAGCCCCAGCTGAACTATCCCTCCCAACTGTCCAGATTTTCAAAGAATGAATAGATTTTTTCTTTTTATTTTTGGTTTGTTCCTCATAAAATTTGTGGTTTTCTGGCAAATCATTTAGGAATTAAGTCACTAAATAATGATGCACTAGTTTCAGACTTCATAACCTTCAGAAAAATGCATGCTAAAGTAAGACCTGTTGTTCTATCAACTCTCAGTTTATACAAGAGCAATTTTTAGTACTGGTTATATGTTCCCCCAATATATTTGGCCTTGTCCAGATTTATTGCATTAACAGGTTGAGAGGTACATGCAAATAAATTGCTTTACAGAATTAGGCATAGCCAAACCTCTCAACTGTCCCTGATTTTGGCTCAAAATGTTGCTCTTCCCCCTAATAATCCCTCTGCAAAATAGCAATTTTGGAAGAAAACATGGAGGGTTTACAATTAAGAAATAACTGTAATAATCAGAGTTATAGATTACTTTTATTTCAGAAATGCATGTAGATTATTTTATTTTGTCAGCTGCTCAAGTTAGCAGTACGAATATTAAATTGTCCCTTCTTTGACAGGTTCCCAGCTGTATTGTGTGGCTATTTTATATTTTTACATCACATTTTTGGTCCATTTTTCATAAAATTGTGGGTTTTTTTGGCAAATTAGTGACAAATCATTAAAGACTGAAGTTAGAAAATAATGACAGACATTTGAGTTTCAGATTTCATACCATTCAGAAAATTCATACTAATGCAAGACTTATTCTATTATCTTTCTAAGTTTATAAGAGCAATATTTAAAAATTGTCCTTATTTTTGGGCATTTGTCCCACTTCTTTGTATGGCTTTGTCCAGATTTCTTGCTCTGAGGTTGAGAGGTATGAAAATGTGTCAGGGCCATCACAGTCAGCCAGAGACATTTCAAATTGTGACATACTTGTTGCACCCCACTCCCCCATATAGTGACTCTGGATGTGTCAAAGCAAGGCAAGGAGTAGTTATGCAGTGTAAATGTGCAGAGTAATCCCCCCCCCCCATCCCAGGTAGACACAAGTACTAGAGTGGCTTTTCATCTGTCTTTGATTTTTGCAGAATGGTCTGGTTTCTGTCATATTTTTTGTACTGTTGATTTATGCTTATTACTCAAAGTGCCTGTTGCTCTGTGTTTAAGTAGCAATACTTTAATGATCATCAGGTAAGCTTGGCTGAGATCGTAAGATGCAAGTAAGCTTTAATAAGCATACTGTTAAAGAATTGCCAACATTGAAAGCCTTTCTGTTGTTGCCATGTAGAGAATACTTAACTAGATAATATATAAGCCTTGGGTATTGAAATGTATATGACAGTATTTGTAATAAAGGACAGGATTACATTATTTTAAGAAGGTAAAATGTCCAAACACACCACGGTCTGGTGGCCAATAGCACTGACAATAACTGCCCAGCTCGAACAGGTGAACAAAAATTTATTGTCAAGAACAAAACAACCAATATAAAATTCACCAAAATGCATAATAAAAAAACCCCCTCCAGGTTAAGCGCTTTCATCTGGTAAAACAGACTTCATCAGAACAATGTATTGTAATTCTCAATCGTTTAAAAACACTTTTAGGCGCCAAAATTTTTTTAAAAAAACGGTACTTGTAATTTAAACAGATAGTGCTTGTTATTTCAAAAGTAATAACTAGTAATTAAAACTTCACACGCTGCTTACAAAAATCTAACTCAAACAAACTAACAAAATATTTCCCTATAGACTATCATAGCCTCTATAAAACTGTATATGTACTAAAGTATACGTATATATGTGCACACAAAAAATGTACTCCATGAAAATGACAATAAAATTAACCACATCATCAATGCATACTAGCATGTAAACATATAACACAACCAAATGTGAACACATAAATAAGAACACATAAATGAATGAATTGGTCGCTGATAAGATGTCAAATGACGGTATGGCATTATGCCATAGCCAAAAATGGTTTGATACTAATATAATCATTGATACCCGGTAACCTAGTAGCATCTGTAAAAATCTGCCATCTACTCTCCTTCATGGCTAAAAGGGCCTTCATATTACCTCCAGAAGGTGGTATACCTACGTGATCAATGATGGCAAATTTAAAGTGGTGTGTGTCTCCACTTTTAAGTACATGTCGATATAACACTTTATTTTTATCGTTGACCCTAATACTGTACAAGTGAACTGTCTCTCTGTTTTTCCTATATAAAATGCAGGGCATTTCATACATGTTGCCAAATACACCACGTATTTGGTGTTACAATTGCCTACTCTGCACCTTATATAGGTCTTGTTATAATTGTCTAATTTACAGCCATCAGCCTCATTCACCGCGTGACATTGCTTACATGCTCCACATTTTTTAGTTCCTGATTTTCTCTTATTCTTGTCATGTTTATCTGTCATTGTTTGCAATATTCTCTTAATATTAGATCCAGTTTTGCAAACAAAACAGGGATATTTGCCGAATGTCTTTGCTATTTCTTCATCAGCAGCTATCAAATTCCAATGTCCCTTAATGATGTTTCTGATGTACTGCACCACCGGCGAATACATCAACACACAAACACGGTTACTATGTCCTAATTTCGATGTTGTACCATCGTTGTTTGTGATTATACTCATTTACTTACATAGTTAACTACATTGCACAATAGGGAACAGGGATATCCCCTATCGATGAACATGGACTTAATGTAGTCCAATTTTTTATGCATGGTTTCAGAGGTGGATGACATGCGGAATGCACTGCCCCTTAAAAAAGTTTTTGAAAACATACTGTGGATGATTACTACTGAATTTCAAGTAATCATTAGAAAGAGTATCCTTTCTATGAATTTGCAATGCGAACCCACCATCAGTGACTAATCCAACACATGTGAGAGATGCAACCATATAGCCAAACTGGAGGCTAAGCTCTCTCAACTCAGTACTGGCAAAACCAGTCAGGAGGAGAAGGAAACCACACTCACTAAAATTCCAGTCTCACATAGACCTACCACGACAGCAAACCAAACACATAATCACACAAAAACATACTCGGAGGCTCTAAATAAAGATCTGCCTAAACAGCAGAGACCTCCAAAGCAGACACCCAAGCAACCGCTACCCCAAAAAAAAACACGTGCAACACATATCTCACAAAGCCAGTGTGCCAAACAGTCACAGCCCTTAAGGCTAAACAACACACCTGATACACTTGTAATAGGTGACTCTATCGTCAGGCACACTGATGTCCCGCTCACCAGGCTGAACAAGGAGAAAGTCACGCTGAGCAGCCTGTCTGGCGCTAGGATCCGCCACATAACACAAGCACTCAGGTCACTCCAAGGCAAGTACAAATATGACTCAGTCATTGTCCATGCTGGTGTGAATGACCTGAGATGTACCTCCCTGGACTACATGAAAAGAGACATAGAGGAACTCTCTGAGCATGTAGCCCAGGCTGGTATGACCCTGACCTTGAGTAGCATCTTACCCTCACCAAGAATGATGCCACAGTATGAAGACAAGATGATCAATTTCAACAATTGGCTTAAGTATTGGTGTCATTCAAAGGGGATTCAATGCCTATCAGCTTGGGATGATATGCACGACAAGCCACGATGCTTTGCTAGAGACGGCTTGCACGTGTCACCCTGGGCTTTGGATATGGGCAAAGGCTCTTGCTACCCCCATAGTGCCTTTTTAGGCAAGGCTCAAAGACAAACCCACCTCCATAGGTATCACAAGGGATAAGAAACTAAGAGTAATGCTACTCAACGCTAGAAGTCTAAACCTCAAGATGCACGCACTTGAAACTCTCCTTAGCATGGAGAACATCGATATCTGTGCAGTAACAGAAACCTGGTTCAGGGGTCCCGAGAGCACCCCAGCACTACCAGGTTATACCTCATACCATGCTTTTTGGCCCCAAAACTTGGACCGAACCACAAAAGGAGGGGGAGTATCGATATTCATCAAATATCCTCAAAACTCCAGGTTGGTGTCAAAGCACGAAGCATCAGAGACTATCCATGTGCAACTAACAGTGGGTAAAACTGCCTTCCAGTTTATAGCCTGCTACAGACCACCCTCCCAAACCCAGGAACCCCACTCGGCTTTCCTGAGAACACTGGAAAATATGAAGGTTTCTCCGAACACCATTATATTGGGCGACTTCAACTACCCAAACATAGATTGGGAGCATTACTCTAGCTCCAACACCCTTGCCCAAAGGTTCCTAGAATTCATAAACTCAAATGCTATGGAACAACTTGTTACCACTCCCACAAAAGGGGAAAACATACTGGACCTGATCATCACCAACATGGGGACTCTATGCTCCAGACCAGAAGTGTATCCCTCACTGGTAAGATCAGACCATAAACTGATCTCACTGGATATTCACATCCTGACCCCACCCCCTGCCCAGAAAACCACAGAGAAAAACTTCTCTAAAGCAAATTTCACACTCCTCAAAACCGAGGTGGAATCCTTCAAAGCCCCCAGGCCTGTGGAAAATACGGCCCAGACCGCAGAATCCTTTATAAATGCATTCTATGAACACCTTCAGGACTGCATGGATCATGCAATCCCAAATAAAACCAAGACCCAATCCTCCAAAGGCAGACGACCTGTCTGGTGGACCCCAGCCATAAACAAACTATACAACAGAAGGAGGAAGCTACTACATGATAGAGCAAAATCCCAAAAAGGGAAGGCATCTCTGATCAGTATTAGCAAAAAACTAAGGGCACTCATAAAATCGTCAAAGGCCAGCTTCGAGAGAAAAATTGCACAGGACACCAAGGATAATCACAAGGCTTTCTTTAGTTATGTTAGGAACCTGGGTGGGAATTCCCAGATATGCTCAGAATTAGTCCAAAATGACGAAAAATACACTGATCCCACAGACATTGCCAACATCCTAGCTGACAGGTTCAGCGCAAACACCCCCCCCCCCACCAAAGGGGCAAATATCTATCCCAGCAGAATGCTGCCCCTGACATCTCAGATGCTCAGGTGGGAGCCGCCTCTCAAAGCAAAAACACAGCATCAATGGGACCAGACGGTGTCCCAGGCTGCGTCCTACATGAACTCCAAGAAGAGCTAAACCCAAACATAAAACTACTGTTCAATCTCAGCCTTACTACAGGATATGTACTCAAAGAGTGGCATACAGCAACAGTGGTCCCTCTCCACAAAGGTGGTGCCTCAACGGACCCTGGAAACTATCGCCCCATAAGCCTGACTAGCTTGGTCTGCAAAGCTATGGAAAGGATCATCATGGACCTCATAAATAAAGATATTGGGGACCTACAGACACTGGATCCTACCCAGTTTGGCTTTGTTAAGGGCAGATCCTGCCTCTTAAACCTGGTTGACTTCTTTGAAACAGTCACCAAGGCCATTGACAAGGGAAGGTGGTCCACACAGCCTATCTGGACCTCGCAAAAGCCTTCGATACAATACCCCACTCGGGCATTATAGATAAGCTCACCAGCTTAAATATAAACCCTATGTCACTAGATGGGTTGCAAACTGGCTCAAGGACAGAACCCACATGGTTAGAATTGCTGGAGCAATGTCAGACTCCAAACCAGTTACAAGTGGCATCCCACAAGACTCAGTCCTGGGACCTCTCTTGTTTGGTATATATTTCTCTGAGGTACAGGCCAACACGGAAGGACTGTGGCTGACCAAGTTCGCAGATGACTGCAAACTGGGCCATAATCGACTCTCCAGCCGACACAAGCATCCTCCAAAAGGGCCTCGTAGAAACAGACAACTGGTGCCAGAGCCATGGCCTCAAGCTAAATGCCAAAAAGTGTATAGTCATCCCCTTTGGCAAAAACAAAGTGCCCACAAATTACCACATAGGTGGTAATCCATTAAGTACAGAAGAAGTAATTAGGGACCTGGGGACCCAAGTTGATAGCAATCTCTCATTTGACAACCACGTGGCCAAAGTGGTTAGAAAAACATTTTATATAGCCCACCTAATCATGAAGGGATTCACATCTAGATTAGGGGAGGTCATCGTGCCTCTTTACTCATCCCTCATCAGGCCCATAATTGAGTACAATGCCCCTTTTGGGATGTACCTTACCAAACACCTGCAGCAACTGGAAAGACCCCAAAAGTACCTCACCAAGAGGATCAAAGGGCTCAAACAGATGCCATATGCTGCCCGGTTAAAGAAACTCCAGCTCTACTCAGTGGCATACCGCCTGCTCAGAGGTGACCTGTGCCTGACGTATAAGGCCATGTCCAACCCGAATTAAGGACATGCTGCACCTCAAAAAATCCAAATCCCATCGAGCTACATGCTCGAGAGACTTGAACCTCAGCACTGAAATAAATAGGACATGCTGGAGGGACAGATTTATAACCCAGAGGCTCCCTTCACTCTGGAATAAAATCCCAGTCCAGGTTAGGCAGAGTCCCTCATTGACTCTTTTCAAGAGGAATCTTGATGAGTGGATGGGAAATCGTAGGTTTACCCCGGGTATCACTTCTGTGTCACTGTTAGACAGAGGCACAGTATACTAACCTCGAAAAAGGGCATAGCAAAATTAATTTCAAGTGGGTGGCGAAAGCCAAACATACTCTGGCTAGGCTTATAAATGCCCTAGGGCAGATAGCCTAGTATGAACCTATGAAGGTGTCTAAATATGCGATGCCGCTATCGCTGATGTTATAAGTAAATTTTAAAAAATCGGTGGTGTGATTAATATAATCAATGAAAGAATTGATTTTATCAATAGGGCTTTTCCATAACAAAAGCAAATCATCCAAGACTCTCATGTAGTAAACAATATATTGATAGTATTCACAATTAAACAAAAATTCTGTTTCCCATTCGGGCATAACTAAGTTAGCAAAAATGGGAGCACAAGATGCTCCCATGGCTACACCCTTAGTTTGCCTAAAAATTTCACTTTCAAAATGGATGTAGTTATGATCCAGCACTAATCCCATCATGTCAGAAATAAGACAAATTCGATCTCCATCCATATCGGAATATTTCATTAAACTATTAGTAAAATATTCCAACCCAATGATTTTGGGAATACAGGAAAATAAATCAATGACATCGATGGTAATAAACACTAAGTCACTACTCCAAATATTAGGTGCAAGTTGTCCAAGAAACATCCACGAGTCCTTGATGAGATGTGGTATTTTATTATATACAGGTTTAACCCATCTATCGATGGCAACCCCTAAGGGGTATGTTTTAGAGTTACTACCCGACACAATAGGTCTAAAAGGGGGGGGTCAAATTTTTATGTACTTTTGGGATACCTATAATCGTAGCCATAGTGGGAAATTCCATTTAAAAAAAAATAAAATTTTGGCGCCTATAAGTGTTTTTAAATGATTGAGAATTATAATACATTGTTCTGATGAAGTCTGTTTTACCAGATGAAAGTGCTTAACCTGGAGGTTTTTATTATACATTTTGGTGAATTTTATATTGGTTGTTTTGTTCTTGACAATAAATTTTTGTTCACCTGTTCGAGACGGGCAGTTATTGTCAGTGCTGTTGGCCACCAGACCGTGGTGTGTTTGGACATTTTACCTTGTTGCTTTTGCCGTACTCTTTGAGTTATTTTAAGAAGCCCATTACACTTGGAGACTTCCAGTCATCTCTGCAGGCTTTACCTGTAAACTAAACAGAATACCAATCGTGTGGTCCATAAGCTGTACAGTAATCCTTTTAAGCAATGTATCTTGAGCTTATTTCTTGTTTACTTTTTATTTTTTACTTTGATCATGTTTTCCTCATGAAACAAGTAGATAGTTATCAGGCAGCAGGTCTTTTTTTTGGATAAGAAACATTTTTACAAGTGGGGGCATCAGAGATTTCTACTTTCAGCATGTTCCTTGGTACTTTAATAAAGCTGGATATAAATTATAATTAGAACTGCAATGCAAGAAGTGGTTTGAGTTGAGTGCTGCTTGTTTTTCTTATACTTGGTTTTGACTGGCATTCCATTAATGTATTTAAAAAGTAATTTATTTTTTCATGCCTCGCAACCTTTTTGTTTCCATCTACATATTAAGCAAGCTGTCATGCAGCCAATGGGGCTCTCATAATGACGTTTTGGCACCCAGGGCAGTGTATTTAGTTAGTTTTTGTGGTTTTGAGCATAGCTCCTCCCCTTTCTAGTTAGCCACACCCCTTCCCATTGACCCCACCCATTCAGCTGTCTCCTGCAGCCCCCCTTAGATTTGAAGTCACCAGCCACCACTGCAAATAACAAAACAGGTCATGATAGTATATTCTGCCCTCTATGACCATATTAATCTTTCCAAAGTAACATACTGTACTTCAAGAGGTAGTGAACAGATGTCTTAACATTTATAGCAGTAGAGCATTTTAGATACCTTTATATGAATTTTATATGGTAAATAACCTCAGGAAATTGGGAACACAGAAAATATATTGCTGATGAGGGGTCTGACCAGGCCATGCTAAGAAGTACCTCCCACCTGAATACCCATTGTTCATTTGAAGTCTAACCTCCCATGTTGCTGAAACTGTGTTTGCCATGGCTAGGCTGATATGTGAATGAATTCTGAGACTAAGGCAGTAGAACAGGGATATTGGAGTGTGCTTTACCAACAGAACCACCTTACCTTGTGCATTTCTGTAAATTTTCTTTACTTGTAGCCTGGGACTGCTACCTTACACCCAGTTTTGGGTTCCTACAGACTTTTTTGGCAGTACTTTAGATATGGTAAACTTGAATGACTGCGTAGATTACTCTTGCTATGACAAGTGTGAAAGCTTGTTGGAGTCCAGTGCAGAGGCCTGCTGGGAGGTTCTGCTTGTTTACATGATGAGACCTTTTTATGGTCATCTGTTGTAGTGCATTTATATAGGACTTTTATTATGGGGCAAAGCTTCATGTGAAAATCACTGAATGAGTGGACTTGGCAGATACATAGAATGTATTTAAAACCCAAGTGGATAATGATCGACACCCAACAGCTGTTATGATATTTAAAAGATGGCACAAGTGAAATGTAATTGAGTAACTGCAGTAGTGATACCTGCTAGAGACTGCAGTATTGTACCTACGTATACTGGATTAAAAGCATATGCAAGAGGATTTCCTGCTCAATCATTCATTTTAATGAGATGATTATAGAACATACCTCCATACTGTGTAGGTTTTCACAAAATGTCCAGAAATTTTGCCTCATATTTTTGTCTGTTCCTTATAAAATTTGTGTTTTTCTGGCAAATCACTAAGGACTGAAGTAATTAAATAATTAATTTCAGGCTTGTACTTCAGAAAATGCATGCTAAAACAAATCCAGATATTTAATAACTTCTAAGTTTATAAGATCAATATTTAAAATCTATTCCTATTTTGGGACTTTGTTCTCTCATTATTTTAAGCTTTGTCCAGATTTTCTGTGCTATGAGACTGAGATAGATGTTACAGAAGAACCATCTAGACTGTAGCAAACACAATCCCTGAATTAGAAAAAACAAATTTCTTTTAAATCTGATGATGATATACCATTTTCTTAGATATCATTAACTTTTGATGGCTTTAAATGTGTTCATTTACTTTTATTCATTTCCTAACTGGTTAAACTCACTATGCATAGAAGTGAACCAGGAACATTGTCTTAGTTAAGTGACTTGGTATGAGTCGCACTTCATGAATGAAGTATGAAGGAGACGAACCCTGGCCTACAGGATGAAGCTCAGTGGCAGAGTATAACCTTAATCATATGTGTTAAACTACCAGACATTTTGTTTCACATCTTAGGACCAAATTCATTGACAGAAGGGAATCGTTCAACCAGAGTTTGAAGACTGGAGTTGCTTACAAGAAACGGGCATCTATATAGAAGTTCACTGGTAGAAGATTGTAATTACTTTTAATGACGTGTAGTTAAATGGTTAACTGTTTTCTGCACTATGCATAATATCAGCAAGTAAATCAAAAGTATGATTAACTGCTGACCTTAGAAAACTGGAATTTCTCTCACCAGTATAAATCACTTGTCCAGAAAAAGATGTGTCCAAGGCATGTTGCCAGGAAGCTTCCTGTTGGATTGATACAAGATTTTTAGATGAAAGAGCAAGAATAGGAAAGGACTGTGTAAGGGGAAGTGGGAAGTCTAGCACAGTCTGGACAGCTGAACCTAACTCTCTATGTGCCAGTGGGTGACTGCACTGTAGTAGAAATGTGATACAGCTGTAAACATCTAATACTAATTTAAAAGGCTGTGAGCAGTCTGTATGTGTGTGTGTGTGTGTGTGTGTGTGTGTGTGTGTGTGTATGACATACACATTTAATTGATATGCAATTCATTAGTTTGCACTACTGATTCATTTAAACAGAGTTTACTGAATCAGCGAGTGTATGTCATTTCTGTGTATATAAGCAAAAGGCAAAGGGTTGTGGCATACCACTCAGTTACATGTAAAAGGGACAGTGTATTTTGTGTTTGCTGAGATTAGGAGACAGAGTGTCATTTAATCACACCCTCTCCCACCACTGTGTACTCTCAGAAATAGTATATTAAAATTTATGAGATGTAAGGGGGGCTTTCTCCCTGCAAAACATGTTTTTGTAAAGTCAATGAGTTTGATGGGTACCTGTAATTTTGATGGCTATTTTCATCTGATGTATTGAATTTTGTTGTAATGTGCATTCGATGATTCACCCCCCCCCCCCCGTATAATGTTCTAGAAAAAATGCAGATCTAAATACTAAAACTAGTCTTGCTGCAGTGACAGTAATCACAAAATACATTTTTATGTTATGTTTAATCAGTTCCATCCTTAAAAAGTCTGTGCTTTTTCTCATATTTTTAGGGCCCATCCCCTTCATTCTTCCCACCTGGTTTGGAATATCTTACCTGGTGCTGTGTTCTTACAGACCTTCCTTTTCTGATACTCTTAGCAGTTTTACTCATACGATGACATCAACAGTGGGGTGTATTTTCAGTAGCTGGTCAAAAACAACTTCGCATCATAAAACGGTGAGCACTAGTTCCTTACACTTTCATCTGTACTGGGGCCAGCCAGGCAGTAAGCTCTGCTTTTCATCTTTCTTGCAGGAAATGAATGCTAGCTTGGTGTTGCTTATCCCCTACTTGGCAGGTCATTCCACAATGCAGATCTCATTCTGATCTATGGCCACAATTCTGCCAGAAATTCTTCCATTGTGCCTTAACCCATCACTGCCTTGCAGATATGAGGTTAACAGGTAGAATAGCAGGCTTTTTTGTGTACCAGGAACAGTGCTGTAGTTGCCCCTGATTCATATTCCATCCCATGTTTTGTGCTTTGGAAATTCAGTGTTTTGCATTTTGTATCCCCTCATCCAGCTATTGTACTTTGGAATAGTTTTAAGTAATCAGTGGTCAGTTTCTAATAAAACACTGAACACACACTATATTCCAGATTGTGTCTATTAATGAGGTAAATGATTGTGTGTGTGTGTGTGTGTGTGTGTGTGTGTGTGTGTGACTGAGAGAGAGATTATATGGGAATATATATATATATATATGTGTGTGTGTGTGTGTGTGTGTGTGTGTGTGTGTGTGTGTGTGTGTGTGTGAGAGAGAGATTATGTGGGAATATATATTAAGTCTAAAGTTTCAACACCTTGGAGTATCCACCTCCCCCTTTTCCTAGGTACAGTGATCTGAGTTAGTATACCTAATTAGCAGGAGTGTGAGGTTTCAAGGAAGGGAGGATCAGTCCCCTTCAGATACAATTTATTGGTATTACATTGAGTTTTAAATGTTACCATCATTTTTTTTTGTACATTCACAACCACTGGTGTCACACTTCTGATGGGAGGCAGCAGATTGTCTGATAAATGTATGACCTTTTTTTTAACTAAAGCCTATGCTACGTTGTAAAAGCGACTGTCATTGGTATATATTAAAATAAGAGAAATGGGAATGTTGGTAAGTACTTGCTTGATCAAAGTCCTTCATTGGATAGTTAAGTAAAACATGGGTACTATAAATGGAGGCTAAGTACACTAGTGATACAGTTAGTTACTAAGTAATTAAGGAATAAACAAATGAAAAATCATGTACAACACACAGAAAAGCATGAAAGTACATCTGTCAAAAGTCCATACACTGGTGTAGGAGACAAAGAACAGGAAAAACAGAAGAGCAAAAAAGAAGAGGACGGTTCAAGTCAGAGTAAGAGAGTATGGTTTGCAAACGGTGATGAACAGGTGACAGTAGAAGGCAAAAAGCAGGAAAACTGGAAGGGAGTAAAAGAGTAATCTGGAAAATAAATAGGTAAAGAAAGGAATAATCTAGTGTTGCAGATAATTGCTCATTTCACATGAATTTACTTCAACAAATTGGTAAGAATGTCTGCTTTAAAGACAGGGATCACACACTTTTGAATGTAATGTGTTAATATTCCCCTTAGCAAAATGGATTTCCCTGCAAACTGCAATACTGACAACATCCTCCCAGAGTTCCAACCAGTGGTATGAGACTCGGGAACATAGGTTAATGGCAATCTGAACTTTGACCACCAAGTTTCCACAGTGGTAAGGAAAGCCTTCTACGTAATGCACCTCATAAGCAAGGGCATAGCATCCAGGTCCAAGGATGTTATAACTCCACTGTACTCCAGCCTCATCAGACACTAATAGAGTATAATGCACCCTTTTGCATGTACCTCACCAGACACCTACAGCAGCTGGAGAGACCTCAGAGGTTTCTCGCTAAGAAAATAAAGCGACTGCAAACCATGACCTACTTGGACAGGCTGAAAGCCCTGTCACTTTATTCTGTATCTTACAGGCTGCTAAAAGGTGACTTGTGCCTGGCCTATAGGGTAAACTCTGACTGGGCCCTAATGGAAATGCTGCACATCTGCAAGTCAGACGGCACAAGAGTTACTCACTCTAGGGATCTCAACCTATCTTGTGACATTAACAGAACATGCTGATATGTTTCTCTGAGACTGCCACTTCTCTGGAATAGACTTCCTATTCACGTAAAACAGAGCTCCTCACTGACCTTATTCAAATGCAACCTAGCTAATGGGAGACCACAAATTTGCCCCTGAGGTGGCACCCATGTCCCTCATGGACAGGGGTAGCTGGTGTTGATCACATACCCACTCTGTTCATAAATCTGTTCTGCGAACTACCTAAAAAAAACAAATGGGGATACTTAGGATTAGCGTGGCTAGGCTTGTAAAGGCTCTACAGCCGCTAGCCTAGTAACCTCCTGTAAAACTATAATGGCCTAGTCCACCAGAATTTACTGCAATGAAGTGGTAAAAATGCCTGCTTTTAAACCCAAAAACTAAATTCTCAAAAGTAGTTAAGGTGTTAGATACAGAATCAATGTATGATTAAGTTTTCTGCAAATGTACTTTAATAGTTCTATCATCAAAAAAGCTAGAATAGTATTATTTCAGCACTGTACATATGTACACCTTGAAAACACTATAGTGCAGTACTAAATAGTGGGTAATGAAGATGAAAAAGAATATTAAAATATGTAACTGCTGACACAGTGGACAGCTCACACTGCATTTTTCCATGTTTGTAAGATAGCTGGGAGAAGCTGCTAAATGAAATCAAAAAAGCATTTTTCTATGTTCTATACATAGCATGGGGCAGCTGCTACACTAAAAAGAAAAAAATTGAAGCAAATAGTATAACTCGCACCTTAAAAACACTATGGATACCCCTTGCTTTCAAGGACAATTAAAACTTGTTCTTAAAGCACCACATCTCTGCTGTTTATTTACACTAACTCTGAGAGTGCTGTTTCTCGAAGTAAATGGTATTTTCTGAAGTAATGCAATCTCTCTTTGCAAACAAATAATACAAATTGTGTTTTTGTTTTCACTCTTCATAGTGTTGATCACTTGTGTCAGGCTTCTGCCTGGTGCTCCTACTTAAGTTCTTTAGCATCATTACCAAGGCTGTACGAGAGCTGGCTTAACACTGGAGTTCATGGCGCTCATGTTTATCACAATACTTCACTGGTGTCTGTGCTTTAATACCGCCAAGTGCTACAGCTCTGTTAACCATGTTTCAGTCTAATTTACAGCTGTCTTGCATGATCATGGTTGTTAGTCTCCTATGAGAACAGGGCTGAAAGATTTACTGAATCCCACATGGTGTCATACGTCTGTCTTATTATTGTTGTTGTCAAAAGAATAGTAATAAATATATAACTAGAAAATGTTCTGCTAGCTCAATGCTAAGTCACAGAAAACAGGCAAACTGTGCCATCTCTTCCCTTTAGTGTGATCTCGGAGTTGGCATATTTAAGGGGGAGCACAGCCCCCCACTTTGTTGGGCTTAGGTTTGGTCCTTTTTGGTTTGTTACCATGGTGGCCAAGTGGTTCCTTTCACAGATAAAGGAATTTGGCAGTCTGTGCTTTCGCTATGAAGAGGTTTCAGTGAAATCAGCTCGGTTAAGTAACGTTTGTTGAAACATACTTTCATTCACTGAACATAGATACATACATACATACATACACATATATGTATATATATATATATATATATATATATATATATATATATATATATAATTCAGTACACATTTGATTGCAGATCCATAGTAAAAAAATAACGTTTTTACATCCATTGCAGTTATTTCATGTGCCTATGTGTTATGGTGTTGCAGTCAGTTTTTTGTACTTTACAGTGCATTGGTATACCCTTACTGGTAAAGGAAAACCCCTTAATTATCTAGGGAAACTCGGTATAAAGAGTCTGAGATGCTGCATATGTTTATGTTTGGGGAGCTTGTGAAGGAGCTGACTCAAAAGCAACTACTCTGTTTCTGTTTGGGGTGTTCTGGACCCCTTTAGCTGTACTTCTGATATATTTTGAACCTTGATGGTATTTATAGTGGATCATTAGCACTTGTCTGTTTTTTTCCTCCTCTTCTCGATCACTCAAAACACTATGGATGATCCAACTTTGGGGTTTCAGTGTGTTCAGTGAAAATGCCTTTACTGCTTTTTGTACCATGATTGAATGCAATGCCCATCATTTTAAACACTGCTGAAATTTGAGTAAGTCAGTGTTCTTTGCATGCTCTGGTTTCTAGTGTGTAGAAAAGGTAAGGAATAGAAATATTTATTCCTTTTCAAGTAAACCAGATGGAAATATTTTTCAACCAAGCAGACAAATAATTTTGTTTATTGAATACATCATATGAAGGAAGGTAGAAAATCAGTTTTGCCTCACATGAAGAAAAAAAAAACTGTTTTATGCTTTAATTTACACTGATAAAAATAAAATGGTATAGATATTGAATACAATCTATGAAAGATGGGACCACTTGCCATCTGTAAGTAAAGACCAAGCTGGCACTGGAGGGGGTTTGAATCCCACCACTGCTAATCACCTGAATATGTGAGGGATAGGTGCTATAGCCCTTGTATCTTCTGCACTGCCCTACATAAGTCTACATGCTACTAGAGGGATAGGCCTGAGTATACATAATTCATTCATAATATACATTCATTATCCAACTCACCAAATTCAACATGAAACCAATAGCAGAAATGGAAATTGCCATGCTGTCCTGGGTATCCACTTCCAACATCCACAGACTAAGACTACATCATTTACAGAACTGAGTCTCTGGCCTGGCAGCTTAGATGTTCTTTGTGTTTCACTGTTGCAGTCATTACATTTGGGTTATCTGCTTGCAGTAGCCCTCAGTCGGCCTGATTAACAAAGTGTTGGGTCCTGCGTCGGTTGCTGTCCCTTCTTCCAGGATGTCAGGTCGTCAGGGGTATAAAACATGCAGCCGATGCCATTACATTGGTCTTTCTTGCCGTGCGGTGCCTGAAGCAGAAGCAGTTCACAAGTGCTGGTCGGCCGACTCCTGAAATTTTCGTTTTCGAGTTTCAAAACCGAAGTCTTCAACTAAAGCTAAGTACCCCATTGGGAAAACTTTTTCTTGCTCCTTACCGATGTCAGTAAAAGTTAATAATTGCATTACTTGTGCAAAGATTTTCACAAAGATTTTCATTCATACTGTATTCCTTGCCTAGGCATACCTTGACCACGACATACCTTGCTGTCGGTTTTGTGCTTTAATTAATCAACGCACTATCCATCGTCGGTATATTTTCGCTTCTAAATATTTTGTTTCTCGGTTTAATTATCCAGAAATGTTGTTGGCTAGACATCCGACTACCGGGATTCCAAAAAAACACAAAGATAAAGACAGAGACAGGCCGCCGAGGTCCAAAGCTGCTGACAATGCTTCCCCTAAGCCAGTCTCCAGTTCGCTGGTATTCAATGAAGTGCTTTCACAGACCCTGATACCTGCTACTTCTGACTCGCAGGCCTCTACTGAGACCCATTCGGAGTACGGTATGCCGCAAGATGCTTCAACTGTGGAACCTGCGTATGTCTCTACCTTGGAGGGGTCCGGAGTCGCTGTGCAGGCACCGGCTTCTGAGGGTGTATTCAGGCCTATGGACTTGCATATTAAACCGATGCCTCCTTCTTCATTTAGGCCAAAATCTCGAACCATGCCTAAGAAACTGAAGCCCAGGCCACATGCTCAGACCTCTATGCCTGAAAAACAAATCATAAGAATGGCTGAAAATCTTATAACTATAATCAGGGGAAGCCAACCTCCCCCTTCTAAGAGACCTAGGACTGAAGTTGTTTATGAATCTTCTGAACAGGATTCTGATTTTTCTGATTCTTCTGATGATCTGGATTTGCCCTTATCTACTTATGAGAATTCTGATGCAGAGGACTCTATTCCCTCTGCTTCACCTCCAGAGGATTTTTCTTTTGGTGACACCTTACTTACTCTAAGGGAGCATTTCCACTGGGAAAGCCAGGATTTTTCTGATTCAAAAAAGAGGCTTAGGGATTTCTTACTCCTGCCACAGCATAGGCCTTTAGCTAAAGCTCCTGTACTAGACATTGTTGATGATCAGAATCTAGTTTAGCCCCAGATTCTTTGCCTCCTGCTCCCAGTAAACCTGACAGATATTACAGGGTTCCTGATTCTCACAAGTTCCTTTTTAAAAATCCTATTGCGGATCCAGAGACTATTTCACAGGGACCCAAGGGCATTAAGGCTTCTACTGCTAAAAATCCCACCCCTTCTGATAGAGAATCCAGGGCACTGGATAGATGGTGTAAGAAGGTTTACACTTCTGCAACCTTGGCCATTTAGGCTTTAAATTGCCAGTTTCATATGTTAACGTATCAACAACATGTTATTGGATTGCTTAAACAGAAAATTATGTTAATTCCTGACTGTGCTGAAAATAAAGAATTACAGGATTTAATGCATTCTGCTGAGCATGTTGGAAAACATACTTTGCAATATGGATTTGATTAATTCGAGGCCTCTTGCAGGGCTGCTGTTACTGGGTCTGTGCTCAGAAGGCATGCTTGGCTTAAGGAGCAAGGTTTGCCTGATCATGTTAAAGCTAAATTGTTGGATGCTCCCTTAAATCAGGACCGCCTGTTTGGCAACAAGGCTGAGGAAGTTCTTAAAAAGATGGAAGATAAAGCTAAATTTATGCAAACTGTTAAAGATTTCTTACAAGTTCAGCCTCCTAGATTTAGTAGGCACTGGTCCTCTAAAAATTGGTCCTTTCCAGCCCCTTCCAGGTCTTCTCGAGCCAAACCCAGACACAGCAGAAACCCCAGGTTTCAGTTGCAAGGGACACACAAGACTAGGCAGAGGGGGGTTTTTGTACCCAAACCTGGGAGTAGTAAGACTCCCCCCTATGGAAAACTGTCTCAATGACTTGCTTTTAAAACTATAAAGCACTTCCCAACTGAATGCTCCTTTAGGTGGAAAGATTGGTTTGCAGGCCAAAAACTGGGAACTCATTACCCAGGACAAATGGGTTTTAAATATAGTGTCCCAAGGATACAGATTTCATTAACACACATTACCAACACCAAGCGGGTGGCCAGATCTACCCCCAAATAAGTGGGAATAGGCCCAAAATCAAGTACACTCTCTCTTAAACTTGGGGACTATTCAGTTGGTACCAGAAGAGGAAAAAGGACAAGGTTTCTATTTGATACTTTTTCCTGGTACCCAGAAAAGGCAATACATGGCGTCCTATTCTGGACCTTTCTATTCTAAACACCTTTCTGGTGATTCCAAAATTCTGACTCTTCACCAGCTACTTCCTATGCTAGGCAAGGATGCATGGTTGGCAACACTAGACTTAAAAGAAGCATACCTGCACATCCCTGTCAGGGAGTCTTGCAGAAGATGCCTACACTTCAAAGCAGGCTACATGCACTATCAGTTCTCTGCAATGCCCTTTGGCTTATCTACTGTGCCCATAGTATTCACAAAGTGCCTAGCTCCAGTCATTGCATTTTGCAGGCAAAGAAATATTCAAATATACCCATACCTGGACGATTGTCTAATTCAGGCAGAAAGCAAGGACATTCTTTTGGATCATCTGGCCTTTGGTCAAAGGGTGTACTGACTTGTCTGGGGTTCATCATAAACAAAAAGAAATCCCACCTGGTACCCTGTCAACAAATTATATTCTTGGGAGCAAGCTTGAATACAACTTCCCACATGGCTTTCCTCACGCCAGAGAAACGGATTCATTTGACAACTTTCTTCAAACAAGTGGCCACAAAAACCCAGTTATCTGCAAGGCAAATACTGCAAGTCTTGGGGTTCATGGCCTCCTGCATTCTTCTAATTCCATATGCAAGGCTGCATATGAGGAAACTTCAATGGTATCTCAAAAGCCTATGGTGTCAACATTCACAGGATCTAGAAGCAAGGATTCCTATTATACCTTGCCTATGCCTAGAGTTCCTTTGGTGGGCAGAGGCCTGCCACAAAAACAGGGGACTAACATTCACATTACCCCCTGCCACACAGATCTTAACAACAGATGCATCAGACTATGCATGGGGGGATCACCTGGCAGGGAAGTGCATTCAGGGCAAATGGAACCCAAGTCAAATGCACATGCACATAAATCAAAAGGAAAGTTTAGCTGTACAGAATGCTCTGACAGCCTTCAAGGACCACATTCTTCCAGGACAACTAATGGTAAAGATGGACAAACACCACTGTCATGTGGAACATAAACAAGCGGGGGGGGGGGTACAAATTCTTACCCCCTCTGCAGACTAGCCATGGCATTGTGGAACACAGCCTTGAGCTGCCAAGTTAATCTACAAGCTCAATTCCTGCCAGAAAAACTAAATACACTGGCAGACGGACTAAGCAGAAGCCTCATGGACCCACACGGGTGGAAACTGGAACCAAGGATTTTCAACATGTTGACAAGCAAATGGGGGAGCCCAGATATAGACCTGTTTGTCCCCCCCTCCCCCCCAGAACCATCAACTGGACAAATTTTACACAAGGATTCCCCACAAGTTAGCTTGGAAAGTGGATGCTCTATCCTTCAGCTGAAAAAAACTATCAGTTTATGCCTTTTCTCCTCTGCCTCTACACTCCAAGGTACTACTAAAGATCAAACAGGAAAATCAAAGGGTAATTTTAATTGCACCAGACTGACCTCACCAACACTGGTACCTACTCTTGCGCAGTGTGTCATGCTTGGCTCCATGGCACCTGCCTCAGACTCCTTCCCTGTTGTCTCAGCAGGAGAACCAGATTCTGCACCCTCAGCTGCCATCCCAGAACCTAGCAGCCTGGCTAATTACCTGATCTGTCCTTTACCATCCCCTCAGTAAATCAGTGATGGATATCATTTTAGAGGCAAAGAGGCCTAGTACTAGAAAATCTTATGCTGCAAATTGGAAAAGATTCTGTGCCTGGAACCAATCTCAAGGAATAAACGCAGCAGTGCCCAATTTACCTCAGATTCTACAATACTTGACTGAGATGCTTCATAAGTGCTTGTCTTTTTCGTCCATCAAAATTCATGCCTCAGCCATTTCAGCTCATTATAGCACAGAGCCTCCCCTCTTGTCTCACCCACTGCTCAAGCAGTTCCTCAGAGGTGCCAAAAATTTAAGGCCACCCAGGAGAGCTCCAACTCCAGCCTGGGATCTTAACTTTGTCTTGGAGAAACTCACTCTTCCTCCTTTCGAGCCAGCTGCTATTGCAGATTTAAAATTTCTTTCTTAGAAAACAGCTTTCCTTTCAGCAGTCACTTCTCCAAGAAGGGTATCTGAATTACAGGCTCTTATGGCAGTGGAACTTTTCATCATCTTTCATGTGGACAGGGTGTCCCTCAGAACCAATCCCTCCTTCATGCCCACGGTGGTATCCAGTGTGGCTCTTAATTAGTCCATTCATTTGCCTACCTTCTTTCCTAACCCACAGAACAAAGGGGAACAAATACTGCACTCTTCAGATGTGCACAAACAGCTTAGATTCTTCTTGGACAGGACTAAACCTCAAAGGAAATCTGAGCAACTGCTGGTGGCATTTGCTGCAGGGACAGAGGGGAAAGCTATTTCAAAACAAACCATTTCAAAATGGATAGGCCACTGCATTCATTTCTGCTATAAGCACCATGTAAAACCTATCCCACAGGGCATCAGACCCTATTCAACCAAGGCTGCATCTACCTCTACAGCCTTTTTCAGGGGCGTCCCTACTAGGGACATCCTAGAAGCTGCTACCTGGAGTTCTGTATATACTTTCACCAAGCATTATTATTTGCCAATTTTCTCTAAATCCAGAGCTGGTTTTGCCACTGCAGTCTTGCAGCGCTTTATAGCTGGTCCTAATTCTATTTAAATTCCTCTTCCCAACCTTAGCTTTGGGAATCTACCCAAATGTAATGACTGCAACAGTGAAACACGAAGAACATAGTACATTTGTGTACACTTACCATAAATGTAGATGTTCGAGTATATTCACTGTTGCAGTCCTGGTTACTCTCCCTCCAGCCCCCTTTTTTCTTTTGGATATACCACTACTCTCACTTACTATGCTCTAAAAGCTTTTTGGTGTATTTGCTTTTTTGTTGGAGGTATATCCTTGTATTTATAGATTTGATTGCTTCCCATTAGGGGGACTCCTGACATCTGGGGCAAGAAAAACTGATGTAATGGCGTCGGCTGCATGTTTTATACCCCTGATGACCTGACATCATGGAAGAAGGGACAACAACCAACGCAGGACCCAAGACTTTGCTAATCAGACCGACTGAGGGCTACTGCAAGAAGATAAACCAAATGTAATGACTGCAACAGTGAATACACTCGAACATCTACATTTATGGTAAGTGTACACAACTGTACTATCCCTTTCTCACCACTGTCTCAGTAAACCCCAATGTCCTTCAGAGCCCCTCATCTACTGTAACTGCCTTTTAAACAAATTATTTTTTGTGAGCATACACAGATACACACACACACTCACACTCTCACTCACACACACATATACACAATTGCCAGGGAAGGCTAGTAGAATTCTTTAGTTTAGAGGGCAGCGCAGTGGTACAGCGGTTAATGCTGTCACCTCACAGCAAGAGGTTCTCTGGTTCAATTCTCGGCTGGGGTGCCTTCTGTGTTGAGTTTGCATGTTCTCCCTGCGTTCGCGTGGGTTTCCTCCCACATTCTAAAGACATGCTTCTGGAGCATTTCTCCCCGGGCCTCCACTGAAAACAGGATCTGTGGAACCTAGTCGGACTTTCCCGGTCAACAAATGTTAAATAAATAAATAAATAGTTCCCCGTAACTTCATTAATGATGCAGTACTTCTGCCACCACCCTAGATATGGCTAGATACCAAGCACACCAGTTATTTGACTATTCTTGATTTAGACAAATGTAAAATATTCTGATTTCAGGTGGAGGATACCACAGCCTGTACAGGTAATGTAATACTAATCTCTTATCAGATAATGAATGCCTAAATAAATAGTATGTAACAGCAATGAGATGTTAAAAGTGAATAATTTGAACTTGAACGGTAACAGAAAATATGCAGAGATGAAGGCAAAGAAGAGGAAATATTAAGATAAGTCAGTTGTTCAGACAACATATTTAAATAAGAATATGATCAGTTTTAATAATTATTATTAATGTCTGTCTGAGTTCAGGCCAAATTCATTCACTTTTATACTGCTTGAAAAAGAATTAACCTGCAGGCATTGAATTTTGTAGTGCATACTCCTTGTATGTTTTAAAAGTGTACATTGTATTTATGTTGGAAATAAATCATGTTTCAGCAAGTACTTGTAATTTACATACGTTATGCAGAATACTTTTTGCTATACCCTTATTTTCCTTCTCCAGTATACTTCCTTCCCCTTCCGTTATTCTGAGGAGATCGAAGAGACTCGCGTCATGTTGTACAAGCACTTAAGCTCAATACATGCTTTAACATGCCGAGCAGTCTGTGGTTGTATTTTGTTCCACATTTCCAGACCTGTTATACTGACCTTTTCCCTCTTTGCCAAGGGCTAGCTAGCTTTTAGCTTCAGCCAGTGTATCATTCTGCTCTAATCGATTACTGCCATTTCCTCATCTTACATACCAGAAAAAGAAAGTTGGCCTTTCGTCACTTCTATCATATGACTTCAAGTGCGTAAATTGCCTTTCTCTGAGAAATGTCAAAGCTTGCAGTTTACTCTCTGATACTTATAAAGTTAAAAAAAAGTTAGTTGTTTGGGTCTCAGCCATTTTTCTGCTCAGTAACTGTAGAGGAGGTAAACCTATGGTCAGTAGTGGCTTAATTCTGTAGACTGATAATGGCCAGTGAATGTCCATATGATCTGACGCATCATATTTCTACAGTGTATTGTTCAGACTCTGTACTGTATGGTCAAGGTGCTCATTCAGTTGCAAATATTTTGGACTATAAGTGATGTGTTGAACATCACAGGCTTTTGGAAAAAAAACTTCAGCAATGATGATAGGCAAATTGTGGACCATTATCGGGTATCACTTGCTAAGGTATTCCATTTGTTGAAAATGTTGACATAACCACATTTGTTACAGTTGATTCTGACTTGTTTTCTGATACATCAGCATATAACAAACAGTTCAGTATTAAGCCAGCTGATACTTTTAGGAGTATGATGTAAACATTTCAGAAGCTATCATTTCCTCTCTCTAGTTATTTTTTCTATGCCTGCCACAGTTTTGCACAATTTGCTGTAATCTACGTCCAATACATATCCATGCAGTTTTGTTTGTACTTTGACATTCCCAAATGAGACTCATGAATTTTTAGAAGGATTTGGTTTCTCAGCTGCAATGAAATTATGACTCTCACCTTTAAGTAGTGCTATCTAGCAGGTCAGAGTAGTTTGCTGGGACATCAGTTTTAGTTTCAGTGAAGTATACATTGTGCTTCTGCACTTGGTGACAAGCTAATAGAACAGATGCACTTTTCTACACGCTCTGTTTTTTCTGTACATCTTTTGTCTGAAGAAGATTTAAAAAGCTGATATTGTATTCAGTTTAACTGATTCTCTGTTCATTTCCAATGACTTCCATTCTCTCTTTGGCATGGAACTGCTCTCATTGACACATTGCTGTAATTTTCTGTGTGCCTGCACTACAAACACTGCTGGAACATTTACATGTAGTCAGAACCATTTTCCATGTGTATTGCCTGATTTCTCTTAATTATGCATGTAGGTACATTTCCATGCATTTTTGCCAAGTGTATGGGTTGCTGTAACTGAAAACCTCTATTAAAAAATCCTTGTATAATTAAAATTTCTATAAACATGGTTTAAGTATATTTGGCCTACAGGCTTTAGTGTATACCATAAGTATGAAAGAAGTGTGCATGCAAATTTAGTTATCTTACCATTCAGAGTCAGTCTTCCAAAGGTAGACTTAGGCATTATGTTTCACCGTGCTCTTGGTGTCAGTCATAAGCACGATAGATTTGATATTTTTAAACAGCTTTTCAAACCAAACTTCTTTCTCAGTTTTATTTTCAGGCTTTTTGCTCCACTTTATTACTTTGTCCTGTTTCTCTCTCTCTTGTGCATTATTTACAGATGTTTTTTTTTTTCTTGCGCACAGTTCTGTTAGCCATTTCAGTTTTTACATCTTCACCAGTTAAAGCACATTCTTGCATAATGGAAGACTGGTATGCACAGCTTAATTTTTTTCAGCTTACAGTGTCTTTTATGTGGTCATGCTATTGTGCATTCAGCCACAGTAATTACATTGTGTACATGTGTGTTGCTCATTTGTTACTAGGTGTTGTCTTGAACAACATGTTGTGAAAGCAAATGTTGCCTCTCTGTGTTTTCTTTTTATTATTGTTTTATATGTTTTAGGCTTTATTTACTTTAGTTCAGTGTCAGTCTTGCATACTTCAATGCCATAATTTAGTGATTTTAACTGCACATTCAATATCGCACTAACATAGCATTCATCAGCCCTTCCAAGATAGGTGCACATTGAGCAACATCTTAATGTTAGCTCTCCCAGTGAGAAAACAGAAACTCAGAAGAGAATGCCAGTAGACTTTTGTGTTTATAGGTAACTTTCTGTAACTGGCCAGTAAGTCTACTGCCTGAAAGCCAGGAAAAAAGAAATACAGAGGACCTGGAAAAAAGCTACAAACTGAGGAAGAAACACTGACTGAGGAAAGTATTGCAGCTGTTCAGCAAAAAGCAATGATACTTCCAGTAAACTGCACACAGTCCTAGTTAAAATAAATGAAACACTGATGGAGTATATCAACACAAACAAGAAATGTTTGGAAAAAAATGGAAGAAGTTTTAAACATATATTCAGATGAGTTGATAAAACTGGAAAATCAGAGGCTGAAATGACGAAAAGGCTGTCTGCATATGAGACTGCTTAGGAAGAGATATTTCAAAAAAGAATTCTAGGACAGAGCACTTAGGGAAAACCTGAGATTTTCAGCTATACCAGAGAAACTGGAAGAAACAGACTGCATTAATTTTATGAAAGCACAAATAAGCAATTGGACTAGTATTCCACAGCAGGAGTTGCTAGTTGTAAGGGCACATCATGTGCATGCTCCAAACCTGGCTATGAGAAAGCACCCTAGATCTTTAGTAGTAAAGATGCAGTCCTACCAGCAGAAGAAGTTGATTCTGGTGAAAGTGTGGCAGAAGAACAAAGTACTAAAAGTGGGACACAGCATAGAGTTAGTGGAGAATGATTACTCGTTGTACACCAGGCAGAAGAAGACTAAATTTATTTCAGTGTTCAGTATATGTTGAGAAGCAGGTGTAAGATTCAAACTGCTGTACCCAGCTGTCCTCAAGGTATTCTTCCCTGGTGGGGCAAACTCATTTTTTGATGAATTATGTGCTAAGGAGGAAATACAAAAGTCTGTCCAACAAAAAGTGAGCTGTGAAACAGGAAGAGATTCTGCTTCTTGTTCTTCTGGTAATAAACACCACAGAGAGACTGTATCTGTGAAACCATTTCAAATGTTTCAAAGGAAAATGTTTGAGAGAAGAAAGAGAGAATGAGAGTTGACTAGAAGGACTAAGACTATGTTGAAAATGAAGCACAGACAGGATTTTGCAGATGGAGATGATCAATAATAAAACCAGTAACTTAATGTGGTACTACAATGCAATAATTATATTTGTGAAATATGACAAGAAAATCTGGAAATATTGGACTTTTTCAGAATTTGTTGCACTTGTTGGGGACTCTAAAGCATATGCCCTACTTCGTGTCATTAATATTTTGAAAAGTGTTCTGGGTAGGATAATAGAGGGAGAAAATAGTTTTTCTTAATAGTATTATTTTGTGGTGTATGTTTTTTTTCTGCATGCTATAAAGTAAAGTTTTCACAGTTATTTTTAAGTGTAATAAGGATTGTAAACATGATCTGCTGTTCTTTTTTTCTTTTCTTTGTCCCTTCTCCATCTTTTCCTCAGTTTTAAGAAATGTAGGCAATGCAATATAAAAAAAAGCTTTGTCAAAAGAGCACAACAAAATAAAAAGTAATGTGCTTTTTCTCATTCTTGCATGGGGGATGACTAGATTAAGGAACTTTGATTTAACAAGGTTGAAAAGAAAGCAAATAAATGAAAAAGAATATTGAATATCAAGAGGATTTTTTTCTAGCAAATGAATGTATGCTTAGTGGCAATTCTGTTTCAGGTCCTCATGTCTCCATGGAAAAATCTGATAGAGAAATTGGGTGGTTCTCATGTCTCCATGGAGACAATTTGATACTGAGAAACTGGCTGGCTGGTTCTCATGTCTCCGTGGAGACGATCTGATAAAGAGAAATTGGTTATAGTCTGGTGGAGAGTGATTGGCTGAGGGAAAAAAAGAAAAGCAAAACTGGCCAGGCAATAATGTTCTTTGAAAACATTCAGGGGTTTTCCCAGCTGGAAAGAGGAGTATTATATTAATTGCAAGAGAGCTCCAATAGTGATAGAAGAGGATAAAAAAGATAATGGCAGATTTGTAGTACTAAGGAGCTACTGATAAGGGAGGAGGATTACCCTGGCATGTATTTATATTCCACCTAAGACCACTATATGGAGCTGGGGGTCCAAAAGGGAAAGT
The DNA here is from genome assembly GCF_019279795.1 of Protopterus annectens. Classification (NCBI taxonomy): domain Eukaryota; kingdom Metazoa; phylum Chordata; order Ceratodontiformes; family Protopteridae; genus Protopterus; species Protopterus annectens. Next base: position 409,232,696 of record NC_056742.1, on the reverse strand, counting down.
ATAACAAAGGAAGATAGATTTTTGAAAAAAAATTATGAACATATTTGGCATGGAAGGTGAAAATCCAGTAATAGGAGTGAATTTACATATTATTCCCCAAGATATAAAAACTGGGATAGGTTAGGCAGAATTTACATTTCACAGGAACATTTGCATTTAATTGAAGGTCTTGATACACAGCCAGTAAATGCTTCAGATTATGCACCAATAATAGCTAAAATAAAAACACAGGGTAATGAAATAAAAATGAGAGACTGGTGCTTCCCCACCTATCTGTTGAAAAGAGATGAATTAAGGAATGAGTAGTGGAGAGGTATTCCAGCGAATAGAAATTTCTTCTGAAAATATCGCTAGAAAGTGGGCTAAAATTAAGATGGTGTTTAAAAATAGAGTGGAAATAAAAGAAAGGGAGCTATGGTTAAGAAGTAACAAGTTATTTAGATGGTCTGACAATTGTTAAAGTATTGCAGAATAGGGGGAATCTCACAGAACAAAAAGAGGATCAACTGCAGAATACTAAGCAGAAAGTAAGAGATTACTATGATAATATGGATAAGTTGAGAAGGGTTGCTGTTAAGCAACTGTTTTTTGATAACATTAGAGCACACAAGCTTTTAGCATAACGACATAGGCAACATAAAGTAGAAAGGGCTGTCGCCAAGCTTAGGGAGCCTTTAACAAAAAAGATAACAAGATCCTGTAGAGGTATTAGAAATATTTTGAAAATTGTATGAAAGTCTGTATAAAGCAGAGAAATATGGAAATCAAGCAAAGATACAAATGGAAATATTTATGGAAGAATTAAATATGCCAAGGTGAGAGGTAGATGAGGCTCAATTGCTAACTGTTAGGATAGGAGATGAGATAAAAATTGTGACATATAACCAATCTACAGAAAGTCCCCAGGAATAGATGGTATTTCTGTGGAAGTTTGGAAACTAGGAGGGAAAAATGATAAAGATCTGAAAGGTTTTAACAGTATTTTAAGAGGAGAAGTACAAATATCCTGGAAGAAAGCAGTGGTAGCTGTAATATCTAAAGAGCATAAAGATTCATCAGATCCAGCTTCATACAGGACCATTTCCATACTAAACCATTATTATAACATGTTCATGTCTATAATGACTAAAATAATGGCACAAGTAATGCCAGAATTGACAGATATGGATCAACGTGGTTTTGTGGAGAGGAGGCCAGCATTTGACAACATTAACAGAACACTGATGATCCAGAGGGAACCATTGTTGTTGGTGGGTTTTAATGTGTTGAAAGCATTTCACAGAGTAAACTGAGATTTTATGAGCAGGTCAATAGGAGCATTTGCATTTCCTAAAAAAAATATATATATAAGGTTGATTAAGAGGATATATGAGGGATTGTAGGTGAATATTAAAGTGGGTGGAGTCCTCTCTGATCATTTCTGTTTGAGCAGAGGAACCAGGAAGGGGTGTCCTCTTTTACCTTTGTTATTTGCGTTATATTTAGAACCATTGGCAAAGAAAATAAGGGACTCAGAAATTTAAGGATACAATTAGAAAAGTAGTCAGGAAAAGCTGGCTCTATTTGTAGATGATATTATCTTATATCTGACAAAACCAGAAAGAGACATTACAGTGTTTTGGAATATTTTGAGACAATTTCAGATCTCTTCAGGATGCAAAATTAATGAAGCTAAAACAAAGTCAAAAGTGGTAAGTTAGGTACCCACACATGAATTGGTTCAGCAAAATCCATATTTAGGAGACATGATAAAATGAAGTATTTAGGAGTATGGATCAAAAATGATCCTGGTGTGGCAATTAAGGATATGTGGGAGGAGACTAAACAAAAGATAATACAAAACTGAGAAAATGGAAGCTCTGTTATATGTATGTGGATAGTAAGATACAAACAGTTAAAATGTTTTAGTCCCTTTATTTTTATACACAGGTCAGGCATACTTTTATCAACCAGAGTAGAAGCTGTGGATAGCAATTAATAAAGAGTTGAATGATTTTATCTGGGGGGGAGCTGGGAAGAGTCAAGTTGGATAAGCTAATTCTTCTAGCAGAACAGGGTGGATTTGGACTACCTGAATTGAAGGGGTATTTTAGAGCTATACAGTAAAGGCTCTTGTACATAGCACAAGCAAACAAGTATAATTCAAAGTGGAAAGGGATGATGATGAAATGGTGAGAAGCTGAAGAAACAAGGAGAGACTGGGATTTTGGATGTAGACCTTCAAGGAAAATAACAATAGTCATACAGAATATTATATCCATAAAGTAGCAGAAAGTATTCTAAGAACTAAACCAACATGGGAATGGAAAAAGGAGATTCTGCTGCTAGGGATGACTGCAGTTAGGGATATAGACAATAGGCAAGAGAGCATGTGCAGTGCTCTGGATCTTGATTCTAGGGATAAGGAGGGTTGGTTTGACAGAGCATGTGCAGTCCTGTGGGGTTTGGTTCTAGGATAAGGAGGGTTGGTGTGACTTGTGAGTAGTGTCTCAGATTGTATGAATAGTTTTTTTTCATGATGTCAAGCTTCAAATGGAGTAAATGTGTAGAGTTGGAGCAGTTTATAGAGCTGGGATCCTAAATGTAGGTTAGATGTTTGTTCTTGAGTACCCATT